>NC_143512.1:35006735-35313314 GCF_031878675.1 Megascapheus bottae
CACACTGCTTTCCATAGCGGTTGAACGAGTTTGCACTCCCACCAAAAGTGTAGTAGTGATCCCTCCTGGCCACATCCCCTCCAGCATCTGTTGTCATTCGTTTTCCTGATCTTGGCCATTCTAGCTGGAGTGAGGTGGAATCTTAGAGTTGTTTTGATTTGCATTTCTTTTATGACCAGAGATGTTGAGCATTTCTTCATGTGTCTATAGGCCATTTTTGTTTCTTCTTCAGAGAAGACTCTCTTTAAGTCTTTGGCCCATTTTTTAATGGGATGGTTGTTACTTTGGAGGTTAGTTCTGGAGTGATTCAATTTTTTGAGTTGTTGATATATTTTAGATATGAGGCCTTTGTCTGTTGTTTGGTTGGTGAAGATCTTCCCCCACTCTGTAGGCTTCCTGATTAGTTTACTAGCTATGTCCTTTGCCATACAAAAGCTCTGCAGTTTAATGCAGTCCCACTTATCCAGCCTTTCTCTGATTTGTTGTGATTCTTGGTCTTTATTAAGAAAGTTTCGACCTGTGCCAAGGAGGCCTAGTGTATCTCCTATTCCTTCCTGTAGAGTTTTCAGTGTGTCAGCTTTTACCTCCAGGTCTTTGATCCATTTGGAGTTAATTCTAGTGCAAGGTGACAAAGAAGGATCCAGCTTTAGTTTTCTGCAGGTGCTTAACCAGTTCTGCCAGCACAACTTGTTGAAGAGGCTGTCTTTCTTCCATTCTATTTTTTTGGCTAGCTTGTCAAAGATTAGGTGGCCATAGGTCTGTGGTTTAATATCTGGGTCCTCAGTTCTATTCCATTGATCTTCAGGCCTGTTCCTGTGCCAGTACCAAGCTGTTTTGAGAATTATAGCTCTGTAATAGAGTCTAAAGTTTGGAATTGAAATTCCTCCAGCGCTGTTCTTTCTGCTAAGAAGTGTTTTTGCTATACGGGGTCTTTTATTATTCCATATGAAATTTTGGATTGCCTCTTCTATTTCTTTAAAGAATGACATTGGAATGTTGATGGGTATTGCATTGAATTTGTAGATAGCTCTTGGCAAGATTGTCATTTTCACAATGTTGATTCTTCCAATCCAGGAGCATGGGAGGTTTTTCCATTTCCTTAGTTCTGCTTTAATTTCCTTTTTTAGGGTTTTAAAGTTTTCGTCAAAAAGGTCCTTTACATTCTTAGTTAAGCTAATTCCTAGGTACTTTATTTTCTTTGAGGCTATTGTGAAAGGAGTTTCTTTCCTGATTATTGCCTCGTTCCTCTCACTGTTGGCATAAAGGAAGGCAGTTGATTTTTGAGGGTTGATTTTATAGCCTGCTACTCTTCCAAAGCTTTGAATCAGCTCAAGGAGCTTGGGAGTAGAGTCTATAGGATTCTTTAAATACAGAATCATGTCATCTTCAAAGAGGGATAGTTTTATTTCCTCTTTCCCTACTTGGATCCCCTTTATGCTTGCTTCTTGCCTTATTGCACTGGCTAGGAATTCTAGTACTATGTTAAAGAGTAGTGGAGAGAGTGGGCATCCTTGTCTCGTTCCTGATTTTAGAGGGAATGGCTTTAGATTTTCACCATTAAGTGTAATACTAGCAGTAGGTTTCTCATACACAGCCTTTATTATATTGAGGAATGTTCCATGGATACCTAGATTCTCCAGAGCTTTTAACATAAAGGGGTGTTAGATCTTGTCAAATGTCTTTTCCTCGTCTATTGAGACAATCATGTGATTTTTGTCCTTGCTCCTGTTGATGTGTTGAATTATATTAATTGATTTGCGTATGTTGAACCAGCTTTGCCTCCCTGTGATGAATCCAGTTTGATCATAGTGTATAATTTTTTTGATGAGTTGTTGTAGACGGTTGGCCAGTATTTTGTTGAGAAGTTTTGCATCGATGTTCAACAAAGATATAGGTCCATAGTTCTCTTTCTTTGATGAATCTCTGTCTGGTTTGGGGATGAGGGTTATACTGGCTTCATAGAATGAGTTTGGTAAGGAACCTTCATTTTCAATTTTGTTGAAGAGCTTGAGGAGTATTGGTGTGAGTTCTGCTTTGAAGACCTTATAGAATTCAGCTGTGAATCCATCTGGCCCTGGGCTTTTCTTAGGTGGAAGTTCTCTAATTGCCATTTCTATTTCAGAGCTTGAAATAGGCCTGTTGCGTTGGCTTAGTTCTTCTTGGTTCAGTGTGGGTATGTTAATATTGGCTAGTAATTCGTCCATTTCATCTAGATTCTCCAATTTGTTGGCATAAAGGTTTGAGAAGTATTCCCTCATGATATTCTGGATCTTGGTAATTTCTGTCGTGATATTACCATTTTCATCTGCGATTTTGTTTATTTCGATATGCTCTCTTCTTTTTTTGGTAAGATTTCCTAAGGGCTTGTCAATTTTGTTAATTCTTTCAAAGAACCAACTCCTTGTTTTGTTGATTCTTTCTATAGTTTTTTGGATTCCAAATCATTTAATTCTTCTTTGATTTTAATTATTTGCTTTCTTCTACTGGGATTAGGGTTGGTTTGTTGCTCTTTTTTCCAGGAGCTTAAGGTGAGACATTAACTTGTTGGTTTGCAATTTTTCCAACTTGTTGTTGTAGGCACTCAGCGTTATAAATTTTCCTTTGAGAACTGCCTTTGCTGTGTCCCAAAGGAGCTGGTAGTTTGTGTGCTCCTTACTGTTAAATTTCATAAACTGTTGGATTTCTGTTCTGATCTCTTCGATGACCCATTGGTGATTCAACAATGTGTTGTTCAGTCTCCATGAATTACAGGGTTTTCGTTGATGGAGATGTGTGTTCAGTTCCAGTTTGATGCCTTTGTGGTCTGAGAGTGTGCATGGAATAATTTCTGTTTCTGAATCTGTCCAGGTTTGTTTTATGGCCTAACATGTGATCTATTTTGGAAAATGTTCCATGTGCTGCTGAGAAAAACGTATATTGTGTCGTTGCTGGGTGGAATATTCTGCAGATGTCTGTTAGATCTAGTTGGTCTATATAGTTGTTCACTTCTAAGGTTTCTCTGTTGAGTTTTTGCCTTGTTGATCTGTCCATAGGTGAAAGTGGTGTGTTAAAGTCACCGACAATCACTGTATTTCGATCTATGTATGGTTTCAGTGTAAGTAAAGTTTGCTTGATGAAGTTTGGAGCTCCGGGATTGGGTGTGTAAATATTTAGGATCGTTATGTCTTCCTGGAGGAAAGATCCCTTTAGTAGTATGTAGTAACCTTCTTTGTCTTTTCTTACTAATTTTGGTTTGAAGTCTATTTTATCTGATATGAGGATGGCAAATCCAGCCTGTTTATGGGGGCCGTTAGCTTGATAGAGTTTATTCCAAGCTCTCACTTTCAAAAGATGCTTGTCTTTTTGGGTAAGATGTGTTTCTTGAAGACAGCAGAACGATGGCTCTTGCTTTTTGATCCAACTAGACAGCCTATGCCGTTTAATTGGAGAGTTGAGTCCATTGATATTGAGAGTTAGGATTGAGAGATATTTATTAGGTCCTACCATTTTTAAAAGCTTTTATTTGGGCCTGTGTCTTGACAGTTCTTGTGGTCCTCAGGTGGTATGCTGTTTAGGTGCCATTTCTTTCCCTATATTGCATTTATTTTGGTTTTCTATGTATAGAACATCTTTCAGAATTCTCTGTAGTGTTGGTTTTGTTGCGACATATTGTTGCAGCTTTTCCCTGGAATGGAATGTTTTTCTTGTTCCCTCAGTTATGAATGAGAGCTTAGCTGGGTACAGGATTCTTGGTTGGTAGTTATTTGACTTAAGGGCATGACATATATGCTTCCAGTCACTTCTTGCTTGCATGGTCTCTGCTGAGTAATCTGGGGTTATTCTGATTGGTTTTCCTTTATAGTTTACTGAACCCTTTTCCCTGGCTGCCTTTAGGATCCTTTTTTTGGTTTCTACTGATCCAGTTCGGATTACGATGTGGCGGTGAGATGTTCTTTTCTGGTCAGGTCTGTTTGGGGCTCTAAAAGCTTCTTGTATCTGGATGGGTCTGCCCTTCTGGATATTTGGGAAATTCTCTGAGATTATTCCTTGAAGTATATTTCCAATACCATTGACCTCTTTCTCCAGACCCTCCTCAATACCAATTAGCCTTAAATTAGGCTTGCTAATTGTATCTTGGACCTCCTGAAGCGCTCTCTCATTTTTCCTAGATTTGGATTGACTCATTTTCTGTTCTTTCTCTATAATAACTAAATTATCTTCAGCCCCGGAAATTCTCTCCTCTGCATTGTCTAACCTGCTATCAAAGCTATCTACTTTATTTTTCATCTCCCTTGCTACTAATTGCTCATTTTTGATGCCTTGCATCTCTTCTTTTAGATCATGTATGGATTTCTTTAGCTCCTTGATTTCCATTTGAGTGGTTAGCTCAGTAGCTTTATTTTCTTTGAACATTTGCTGGAGTTCGGTCACCTTTTTATTTGTGGATTCTATGAATTCATCCATCTTTCTTTGAACAGCCTTTATTATGGCCTCCTTTATGGCTTCTTCTTTTTTACTTATCACCTTGTTTATGGTTTCCTCTTGTTCAGCTATGGCTTCCTCTCTTATCTCTATCTTTATATTTTCACATTTTTTCATTAATGATGTTTATCAATTGCATTTGTACAGCACTTGGAAGACTCTCCTCTAGGTTTGCCAGTGACTGTTCCATTGGCTGTTTACATTGGGTGGGGGAGGTGGGAGGTGTTGTTTCTTGATTTGACATTTTTCTTGAGTTTCTTGTTCTGCCCATTTGAAAATGGGAGCAAGATTAATACTAAACACAATTATAGTTTTTCAGATATAACCAACCTAGACCTCTGTAGCTGGCAGACTCTAGATGTTCATAAGTTTTGATTGGTGTTATCACTCTTTCTTTTTGTGCAGTTATGGACTATTCTAATTATTCACTGATAAGCGATTTATATCCCAAACAATAAGCCTCTCAATCCAATCTCTATTGTCTTTAAGTCCCTCTGAGCCTAGAGAATGATTAAACACCTAGATATACAATGTTGCTCAACAGCCATCAAGTGTAGATCCATGCAGTATAAGGGTTGAAAGAGGAGCAGAGGTCCAGAGATAGAGAAATAGACTGAGAGAGGTCAGGGGGTAAGTAGGTAGAGTATTTGAGTACAATGTTTGGAAAGTATTAGAATAAAACTTATGTGTTGCTGCACGACTAGGTCTTAGCCCAACCAGTGGCCTCACAGTGGACCATGGGATGGATCTGCAAGCTTCTGTCTGAGCACAGTTGGCGGACGTTTTCCTGTGCTGCTTCCAGGGTTGGCCCCAAGCCAAGGGTGTGGGGATTGAGAGTTTCAGGAGCTCTCAGTAGGACCAGCAGGAGGCCCCTCTGTTCCCAGGGGCGGGGCCCAGCTGGGGACGTGGGCTCCAAGGGCGGAGCTGCGCCTTTTTGGTTCTCAGAAGGGGATCTTGGCTGCTGGTCATCCCTTCAGATCCCTGCTGTGTTTCCACTGCTTTGTCAGAGTCTGTGACTGTGGGGGGGGCCCTCGGTGGTGTCTTGCTCAGGATTCCCAGCTGGAGGATGCCCTGCTCGAGAATTGAGGGGGGGCAGATGCTGGCTCCTATTTACCCGCACCCCCTACCCACTGTTGTAAGGCAGGGTCCCAAAGCGCTCCACTCTCCAGATCCAGTGGCCTGGGTGAGGAGCCTGGTGGGCGGGTGGGAGCTGGGACAGCTCCGCCTCCCCTGGTGTGGTGCTGAGTCTTAGGGTCCACCCGCTTGTCAGTCTCCAGTCAGAGGGCTGGGTGTTGAGCCCGTTGGTTGGGTGGGAGTTGGGGCAGCCCCGCCTCCCTTGGTGGGGTGCTGGGACTTATGGGTAGCCCGCCTGTCAATCTCCAGTCAATGACCTGAGGGAGGGGGCTGTTGAGGGAGGGACAGGATTCTAAATTCCTTGCCCCCCTGCTCCCGCCAGTCTTTCTCGGGCGCGGTGTTGGGGGTCTGAGTTAAGTTCTATTGCTTGGCACCCGCTCCGCTTTCCCGATGTGTTTGGGGATGCGCTGTATTACTCACGCCTCTGCGTCTGTCTGCGGGAGCTCCTTGGTGGTGGGGAGTCTTTCACTCCCCTCGGGTCTCCACCGCCGCCTGTGTTCTGCGTCTGGGTTCCGCCGCTTGCTGTTCTGGTTCCGTGTCTGGGTTCTGCTGCTTCCGCCGTTCGCTGGCCTGGTTCTGTGCTGGTTTCTGCAGCCGTTGGGCTCCCAGCCTGGCGCCCTCCACTGACGCCGCTTTTCGTGGGTTAGAGCCGGTGCCCGCCCCCGCTTTCCCTGCGTGGAGCGGGCACCCGCTCAAGCCGCTGTTCGCGGCTTGGTCCAGCGCGGCTTTCCGTGGCTTTGGGCGAGAGGTTGGGGAGGGGTCCTTGCTTTCCGAATTCTTTGAGAAAGTTGGATGTGAGCTTTATCTGGATTTCTTTTCCGGTTTGAGTCCTTCTCCGTTGCTTTTTGAGTTTGTTGTTGTGGATTTCTTTAGATAGTTGGCTCGTGGGACTCCCTGGTTCTCTCTTTTTGTCAGAGAAAGCTAGGTAGCGTCCCTATTGTCTCGGCACCATCTTCCTTCCCTGTTCTCCTTGTCTTAATGACTAGAATATGAAGTCAATTATGGGGAAATTATTACAAAAGCCCTGATATAGAGGAATCCTAGAGAAACTTCAGAAGCTTATCACACTAGATTGGATGAGAGAACAAACCTTCCTAGATATCAATTCTTTCAAAAAAAAAAAAACCCTTGAAAATTTCTCATAGGTGATTAAGGCTTACCACATTATACTGTTTACATATCAGCAAAATGATTTTTCCATCAAATGATTCTATAACATCTATCTACAGCCTATCTTGAAATAGCTTAATCATTATCAATTTAGGTGGTATCCTTTTGGTCACTTAAGTGATATGTAGGCGTATCAAAATGGAAATCAAATACTGATTCAAGGCATGAGTTTTGACTTCTGAGCACCTGTTTATGTCTCAGAGAATCTTAGTGTCTTATACAAAAGCGTTTAGTTAATAAAAGGCCACTTCGTCAATTATTAAGTATATTTGATCACGAACATTTTATTTCCTTGAATATGCTTGAAAGATATCTTGCATTAGATTTACAAAATCCAGGTTGCTGTGGTTTTCCTCAGATTTACAGACCTCCTGCTTTACCTGCCAAATGCTGGAATTCAATTTGGACAGTCATGGTAAATGTATGCTTGTGGAAGTTCTGGGTATTGAACCCAGGACATGGGAGGCAATCCCTCTAACATTACCCTTCACCTATAACTCTTTTAAAGAAACATTTTCTGCTGAGGGTCTGTGGTTCATGTTTGTAATTGTACTTATCCATGAATATGAGTTCTGAGGATCCAGGTCCAAGATAGCTTGGGCCGAAAAATCCTTAAGACTCTGTATGTCCAACTAGTCACCAAGAACCAGGAATTGGAGCCATAGCTCAAAAGGTAGAATCTCAGCTAAGAATGCACAAGGACAGTGGTCAGATCCTCAGTTCATGATCCAGTATGGAAGCCTTCCTCCCCAAAGGTATTATTTCTGATGTGTGACTGTTCGTATGTTTTATTTTCTATTTTCCGTAGTGTCCGTTAGTTCCAAAGTCTGATGAATTTATGGTGTGTTCTGGGACAAGGTATACTTTTATCCAATGAATGAACAAACAACAGAATAGCTGTTGAGTATGGCTGGGAGAGTTAAAGGAGTGGAGTAATGTTAAAAAATAGAGAAAACGAGTTGAAGGAAATACATTGTTTCAGAAAACTAAAGTAAATCTTCAATTATCAAAAGTTACAAAAAAATCATGCTGTTTTGTTGTTGTTTGTTTGTTTTTTTGTGCATCATGGGGCTTGAAGTCTGGCCCTGGGTGCTGTCCCTGAGCTCTTCAGCTCAAGACTACCAACCTACCCTTGAGCCACGCCCCACTTCCCATTTTCTAGAGGTTAATTGGAGATAACAGTCTCAGGTCCTTTTGTGCCAGGGCTGGCTTTGAACCTTGATCCTCAGATCTCAGCCTCCTGATTAGCTAGGATTGCAGGTATGAGACACCACCACCTGCTAAAATCTGGGTAGGTTTTGTTTTGTTTTGTTTTTGTTTTGTTTGTTTGTTTCTTTTGCCAGTCTTTAACTCAGGGCCTGAGCACTGTCCTTTGACAGTCCTTTTGGTTCAAGGCTAGCACTCTGCCACTTGAGCCCCAGCATCGTTTCTGGCTTTTCCTATGTATGTGGTACTAAGGAATCAAACCCGGGTCTTCGTGCACACTAGGCAAGCACTCTACCACTAGACCAAACTCCCATCCCTCCAAAATAATTTTACAGTATTTGATTAATGTATTTAACGTAAATTTCAACTTATAATATGTATAAATAGCTGGTTTCTATAAAGCCTATCATAATGACTTTTACTTCTTGAGGTAAATTCCTGTGGATGTTTGAGTGATTTTTTTTTACCAAATGAAACATAGGTCTAAAATTATTACTTTTCTTTATTGAGTTTATATTACTATACTATAATTCTTATCAGTCTGTTGTTTAAATGGTATATTTGAAAGGAATTAACATCTGCTATCTTGTCTCATTAAAACATTATTGTATCTAAAATTGTGCCCATTCAAACTTTCTAAGAAGAGGTGATTTAAAATGAAGATAATTGGAAAACTGAATTGATTCACTAAGGGATCATTTGATTACTGTATAGAGTTACCCATCTTTACTATTTACATTTTTAAATTGAAAATAACTCAAATTAAACTGTATTTATATAGTATTTATGTAGGCAAGATTTTTCTAGATATGGCAAATAAAAACATACTATACTGGCATACGTTATGTATAAAAGAGATTTTTGATCATCAATTTTTCACTAAGTGTAAATTGATGCACAATATGTATCAAAATGAGAAGTAATTAACTCAAATTATTTCCATGTCAATTTTCCACTCCTTCATTTTGTGATCAAGATTTATCAAGTTCCTACTAGGGTCAAATGTCATAAATTCAAAAAAATCTTATTTTTAATCTGTTTCTCAGCAACTAAGAACATATATAAATAGATATATACACTCACATATGTAAACTCAAACGCCTACACTTTATTTTGTGTTCAATTGCTTATTTCATATACCATATGTAATGCCACATCATATCTGACCTAACTTTTATATAATAGTACAAATTTCAAACTTTTAATTGCTAATTCTCTAACTCTAATCACTAATTTGCTAACTCTATTTTTCATAAGTTTTTATGCTAACCACTGCTTATCACTCTGTATTCTTTAGTTTAAACATTGTAAAATTTGGAAATAAACATATTTCAATCTGTTACTATTGGCCCAGAATTCAAAAGGAATCACAAAACCATTAGACAGACTACAAATTATAACCAGTGCATTTGCTAGCAAGTTGTATATATCATTGATATTTAACTCAATAGGTAATTTTCTGCTAATAAATAGGTTCTGTGAGGAAAATAATATCAGGCTGTGAATCTGATGATTACTGTAAAGAATTTCTTTCATTGAGAATCTCGTTGTCCTTATTTCTGCTGTTTTTACTTCAACAAAAAGTGGAGGGGTGTCCAATCAGGTACTAATTGCTCAAAGAGTGCCTATGTATTTGTCCTTGACCCTGCCTCTGGTACAGCTGTCTACTTTCAGGGACTGTATGCACCTGTCCATGCTTTGTGTTTAGGTTGTGAATAATTTTGAGACGAGATGAATGCAATAAATATGCAGACAGAAAGGCTGTTTCATCTTTTTCTGTGCCCAAGATGAATTATTTGTGCAGCAAAGAATTGACTAATTTTTCTCATACACATTCAATAAAGCAAGGTAACACTTCCAGTTATCAATGTGGATGGAACTGACTATATTTTAGCTTGCCAGAGAATAGAAATATGCATATTCCCATTATCTGGTGGCATTTCGTATGTCAGCCACTGTTAGGCTTAGTTTGTAAATTGGACTTCAACTAAGACCGTTTTTCATGCTTTTATGGATTATAAATCCCTCAAATTGTAATCATCCTTCAAACATCATATTATTCAAATATTTTGTATGAAATTTTTATTGAAACTATGTTAAAATCTTTGAAAGTCACTCCTTATGTGTGTATGTGCGTGCGTCTCTGTGTGTGTGTGTGTGTGTGTGTGTGTGTGTGTGTATGTGTGTGTGTCTTATGTCTTGAACTCAGAGCCTGGGAGCTGTTCCTGTGTTTCTTTTGCTCAAGGCTAATATTCTACCACTTGAACCACAGTTACACATATGGCTTCCTTGATAGTTTATTCTAAGTATGTGCCTCACAGATGTTCCTCATTCTGATAGCTTTGAGCTGTGATTCTCAGGCCTCAGACTCCTGAGCAGTGATTTCTGAACAGAGAAATCTGGAATTTGAATGCTATGTGAGGCAAAAGAAAATTGTGACCTGAAATGCAATAACTAAATACTATGGAAGCACAAAGAGAAACTTAAGAGAAGTGGAAGATGCCAGGGAAAATAGAGACAAGTGCAACATTGCCTGAGAAAGAAACAGTTAATGACTTAGTGGTTTTGTCATGATGAAAAACATTGCACTATAGGCAAGATTCACTATAGAAAGATACAAGCAACATTATTATAATAAACTAATTTCTTCTGATATGGAAAGTGTAGAATCACCAGCAAAGGCAGCAGATTTGTTTATGCTTAAAAACAGATATAATTCGAATTATTCCTTCTGTCAGAAAAGGATTTAACACATTAAAGAATAGGGATACACATAATAGGTTTTGCTAGCATGTGAATAAGAGGCAAAATATGTAAAATGTCTGAATATATTGTAAGTTTAATACTGGGCATTCTATATAAACAAATTTCAGAGTAAGAAAATTGAATTATCACCTAGCTCATTCACTTGTAATTTTTTCTCTAAAATAAGTTTTGACTTTGCTGCCTTCTATTTCAACTGGGTTCCTATATCAGTAATAAGTAAGTTGTTTTACTTGAAATAGAATACTGAACAAAAGTATTTATAATGCATTCTACTGTCTTTTTTTTCTAATTTCTTCTCTAATATTACTTTAAAATTCTTTTTTAGTGTGAAACCATACCATTTTCCCCATCTATGCATAGAAAATTCTGCCTATTATAAAAGAATTTTCAAATTCCAACAGGGGTTATTCTGTTCAATGTGAGACATATAGCTTTGAGTCTCCATCAATAAGAAATAACAAAAGAATATGACTCTTATTGGAACACTGTACAAATGAGTTTAACTAATATGTTCTTGTAAAGCAATCACCCAGAGTAATGGAAAATAATTATCCACTATTTCCCCCAAAGATTGAAGTTATTAGAACTTTGTGGCTCCCAAGAAATTTATTTTTGTTCACTTACATAATATTTTATATAGTTCTCTACCATCTCACAAAATTGACTGTGATATCTTTAGCTATAAAATCTAATAATTAAACTTCAATCACAGTGATTTCCCTTTTGATACTATTTTTATGCAGCTTGAGAGAGAAGGTAAAATCAATTAAATTACAATTTAGTAAAATATTAGCACTACATAAGAAATTGAAACTATACATTATTATCATAGACTAGCCTGTTTCAATTTTTCCTCTGAACATTAAACAATGCTTATTTTCTTCTCTGCTTATGCTGCAATATTTTTAGTGATTTAGAAAATTTAATCTATCACTATAAATCTAATGCATTATATTTATTTGTATTTCACGTTATTCATTTTGGTGAAATACACTTTTCTAGACTAGCTAATAGAAATTTAATGTGCTTTGTGTATTTCAGGTAGAAGTAATGTTTGGTAGATATTTCCCTTTAAAAGCCAATTAATGAAACAATGAAAGCTTAAGGGAAAAAAACACCTTATTCATATGTTAATTTCTAATCCTTATGGTTCTTTCTGCAACATATGCCCTCTCTTTCCTGTAATCTATACTGAGAATATACAAATCAGTTCTAAAAGTTTTTTGTACGCATTTACTTGATATTTCTTTGCAAAGCTATTTTTAGTATTCTTGTCACTTATCATAACCTAAATACTGCTTCTATTAAAATTCTTTTTTTTTTTTTTTTTTAGGCCAGTCCTGGGCTTGAGCTCAGGGCCTCAGCACTGTCCTTGGACTTTCTTAAGGCTAGAGCTCTGCCACTTGAGCCTTAGCACCACTTCTGGCTTTTTTCTGTGTATGTGGTACCAAGGAGTCGAACCCGGCTCCTCGAGCATGCTTGGCAAGCACTCTACTGCTAGGCCAAACTTCTGGCCCTCTATTAAAGATTCTTTTAAAGACTACTTGTCTAAGGACCTTACTTTTTATTCTATGCATCTGAATAACCCATTATTCTTGTCTCTGTGTCTCTCCCTCCACCCCCATGTACTTCCTTTTAGGTTTACCTCTTGTCTTTGTGATAATTGACTCACACAAGACAAACTATCTTCTTTATACCCTCACCTTCAATCAACTAACTCTTTATCTCTTCTGGAGACATCTTATCTCTGAAATATTATAATCCCTTTCTTTCTCCCCACCCTCCTTAATTCTCTTTCCCTCACTTCTTCTTTTTTTTTTTTTACCAGTCTTGGGCTTGAGCTCTGGGCCTGAGCACTGTCCTTGGGTTTTCTCAAGGCTAGAGCTCTACCACTTGAGCCTCAGCACCACTTCCAGCTTTTTTTCTATGTATGTGGTACCGAGGAATCGAACTTGGGTCTTCATGCATGCTAGGCAAGCACTTTAACCACTAGGCCAAACTCCCGGCCCCTTTCCCTCACTTCTTATACTTTATTCCCTTCCTTTTCTTCTTTTATTGCTTCCTTCTTTCCCTTTTTCTCTTTCCTTAAAAGTTTGACTACAGTAGCAAAATTCCATTAGTAATACTGTGTTCTTATTAAGAACTTACAAAGTTAAAAAAATGTTGAGTAAATGATCACATTTACTTTTATCTGAAACATTTTTCAGTTAATTATATGGAATATATACTCCTGTTGTGGTTTGACCTTAACATTTTTTGAAACTTTGGTTATTAGAAATGCAGAGTTTCATATATTAAAAAATTGAAAGCAATTTACACCTCCTAATAGAGAAACTTAATTTGATCTTTGGGATAAAAACAAACAAACATGAATTTAGTGGGAAATAGAGACAAAGTAAAACTATTTGCAACCTTTCAGACTAATAAACACTGAGTTGTGATTTGAAGATATCTGAATCAATGTGGTTTACTGTAACCCCAAGGAACTGAGCTTAAGGAGCTGAGCTATGTTCTGTGTTAGCAGGGGAGGCATAATATTTGCATTTTCACATTATGCTTCTCTGAAAGAAAAAAATACTCAAGTGTAGATTTTGAATGTCACATTTCTGCATATTATTTTTTGATAATGAGAAGGCATGTGAATGAGGTCTTTCTGAGGTAGGAGCTTGCAAGATCATTAAAATGCTAGTGGAGTAGACTTGCAGGTGAAAATACAGTCAACTTTGTAAGGATGGCAAGAATTTCTTTTTGCTTTACTTATCATTAGGTGGAAATTATTTCCACAGCCACAATTTTTGTCTATTCCAAAACAACTTTAAATGATGTGACCAAATAGTATGATATTCATTAAAGCCCTAGATAGGGTGGGCAGTTTCAGCTTGGTCTCTTGAAGCCTGAAGTCATCATGTGGAGCTGATTATGCTGCTGGAGATATGCCTTGGAGAGAAGCTGTATACATGATGGACCAGAATCTCAATCACTTTCCCAGGTATTCCTCTCACCATCCTAGGCCAATCACATTGTTTTCATATACCAAATCTTTATATATTTGGGTTCTCCAATTAGTGAATTTAGGATGTGTTCTTGAATTGGTGAATTTACCGTATTGACAGATAAGGTAATTATCACTATATAAGGACTTTCTTATATTCCTTCTCTTTTCTAATTATTTCAGGATTTTTTTTCATCTTTTTACCTCTTATTATATTCATTGGGCATAGATGATTTTTCTAGGAGATTTTTTATTGTTATTTTTGGCTTGTGTATTATATATTTCTTTTTCTTCTTGCTTATGGCCGGGGCTAGAGAGGATATATTTGTGTTATAACAAATCACTTCCAAAGGATAGCAACATAATATTCATTTTAAATGTAGGAAAACTAATAATACAAAGCAATATTTTTCATAAAAATGGTTCAATAAATAAAAAATCTTTTTAAAATTTCTTCATTTGTTTTCTGTTTGTATCTACCGTTTTGGTTGTCTGCATTATCTGTCTTATAATATTAGTATTGTTATTGGTCTTTAATTTCCTTTGTACTTTAGGTAAAGGTTATGTATCATATTTAGACTGTTAGTTTATTGTAAGTAAGCAGAGTTATTTTTACCAAAGACTTTTCTAATTTATTATACTTTCTTATCAATAACATTTTTTCACTTTGAAGAACTTCTCCTATCATTCTTTGACCATTCATCTCTCCCCATTTCTAACAGCAAATCTGTATTGTACAGCATTCTCTATCGCAAGTTTGTATTTATTTAAGTCCAGTTCTGTAAAAATCTCCTTTCAGGTTCTCCCTACCTACGAGATTTCTGCTGAACAGTTAGCTGTCAAGTAAATTGTCACACCTCTATGTGTAACTGACATTTTCCTTCTTTTACTTGAGAATCTTTACTTTGTCTTTAACCTTTTGGAGAATGATTGTAATATTTCTTGACTTCTACTTTGCTGAATTATTTCTGACTGGTGGACTTTTGACCTTCTTTGTCTGTATTTATTTATTTTCTTCTGTATCTTTAGGAAGTTTCTCTTATCCTTAGTGTCTATGGTTTGTTCTTTTGCATTGTGTCCTTCTTGAAAGCTAGTAATCCATTTATTTTTCCTGTTAGTTCTGGATCAAACTTTCCATGAACTTTTTAAATTCCTCTTTATGTTAAAAATTTATTCTCTAGGTGTTCTCAGGAATTATTTTTAGCTCATTAATGTTCTTCAGTTTGATAAATTCAATTTATGTTACATTGTACTTTTATTTGACTTAGTATGGTTTTCTATTTAGGGATTTCTGGTTGGTTTTTACAACCCACTTTAATCTGTAAAATTTCTCATAGTACTGAGCTGCTTTTGCTGTTTCCTTGAAGTTTATTCAGTTTTATTATTATGCTTTTTAAATTTTCCTTTCAAGGATTTGCACAAATTGGATCAACTGTTCATTTCCTTGTACCTTATTTGATCAATTATACAAGGCCATTTTTTCTGCAAAGTACTGTTATATGCACATGAGAAGACGTTATATATATAATAGGACAGTTTTGACAGTATTTCTTCCAAGAATTGGAGGCAGGCTGTTTATTTTCTCTGAGTCTATGGCTACTTTCAAAGTAGGCAATAGATGGCATAGTAATCCAAGGTTACTACAAGATCATGATAGATGTATTTTTATTGTTTTAATACTAGAGGGCATGCCAAGGCCCAAGTTTGCTGCAAATGCACAGATTGTGCTAAAAAGGCATGCATCTCTGACTCCCAAAAAGGGGCTTGTCCAGGTTTCTCAGTTATATTTGATTTGTCTATGGTCTGGCTCTTTAAGATTCTGCTAAGATGTAATGCTTACTGTAGAAGGGCTGGCCAGAGGTTCCCATGCAAAGGCATTTTGTTTACCTATTTCTTCCAAAAAGTCAATTAATCTCTCTTTGTTATACTATGTACATTTGAAAGAAAAATGTGGAAAATCACATGGTCATCTGTGATGCTGCAGTATTGGGTGACACTTGAAATCAAGAGCCTCCTGAGAAGAACACAATCCTGAGAATTAATCAAGATTGTGTTTCAATGGCCCATCTACAGCTGTGGTATATTTATGTCTGGGTACCACAAAACTAGCCTTAATTGATGCTTTCCAGTATAGAAATTTGTTGAAGTAATCTCTTCCTGGACTTGGAGTAAGTTCAAATCCTTCATGTGTATATACTGGCCTGATTCACTCTTTTTTTTTAAATAGGTTTCACTGTCCTGACATGAAGTTCTAAGAGAAATTTTTTTCTTTCCATCTTCAGACCTCTTGAAGATAGATTATTACCTTGTATTGTATTGCTCAGTGGTTCTAATCTGGATGCCTAGACATAGGCCTTGGTTACAGAGTATGGGGTCTGGTTATAAGGCCTACATGCAAATTCCTTGTCCTATCCTGAAGTCTCTGCATTGCCCAGTCTTTGTTTTGAATCTTTATTTCTTATACTATACTACAACTAAATGTTAAGATCTCTTATTAATTTTCCTTAACTCTTTGTGATGATGGCACTTGAGCCCATGATTATCAGTTTAAAGTGGTATTTGCTTGGGAGCAAATCCCCATTTTATTCAACTGCTATCTTATTCTGTCTCATATTTTTAATATTTGATAAGATGTTGAAATTATTTTACCTTATGGGGATCTGTCTATAATAATAAGGTTAATTATTCAATTTAATTCATAATTCGTAATATCTGGTCTTCAAAGATAAAAATTAATTATATTTGAGAGCTACATTTAGTTCTAATGTGAGCAAAGAGAAAGAATGATTTTAATTATACATTGTGTTGTATATATGTGTGTATATTTATATATACAAATATATATACATTTATATAATCATTGTAATGGCTAGATACCCTCATTATTATACTCAGCACTTTTATAGATTTTTGATTTAGAAAATCAAAGTGTAATAATAAATTACATTAATAAGTTGTTAATCTAATATAATTATAATTTTAATTCCTTTTTCTGAGAAGCAAATACTTGAGCAAATAATAGTTCATAATGGTAAATTTCTTGATGTGAAAAAGCAGTTTGCATAAAGTTGCACAGATATACTGTTGTAGGGCCAGAGATAGTTTTAAAAAGTTATAAATTGGAAGACACATTTTTTGCAATGTAAAGAATGCATATATTACCATGTGAAGCAATTGGTAATTTTACTCAATCTGTTGGTGAGAGTTCCAAAAGATAAATGACCAAGAGAAATGAATGTGCAGAGTAATACAAAAATGTGTATGGCTGATAGGTACGGTGAAAAATAATCAAATAAACCTACTAAAAATTGTAAGTATAGAAAATTTTAATAGGGAGATAATATAACAATCAATCTTGATCTTAGCTTGCTATAAAATACAATTATGGAATATTTTGAATAGTAATCATAGTTTTCATGCCATGAATGAAGAAAATTAAATATAATTGCTCATATTTAACAACCATTACTTACATTAATCTGAAATTTTCTGAATCTTAATATCCTAACTGACACTATTAACAGAAAGGATTTTAATGAAGTAGAAATGTCCATTTTCTGTTTCTTTCTAGACAAAATATATGCTCCACATACAAGTTATTAATGTTTCCTTTTGCAATCAATATCAATCTATATTGTTCTTGATTTCATGGAATTTTCTTTGAAGTAATCTGCTTTGTAATATCTACTAATCTGGGCCACTATCATGCATATCCATAAATCCATAAACAATTATACTTCTATTTCTTTTTTTCATATATTTTTATTGTAATTAATAGAAGGGTTACATGATATTTGCCAGATGGAAGGTACATTAAATCACATACACTGATACCCTTTCACATGTCTTGGTCCCCATTTCCCTCCCCCTCACCCTCATGCCTCATATTGTTTTCCCCCTTCCCTGTCCAATTTCAAATGACCAAATACAAATATATCCAATATATCAGGTAACAAAGTGAGATACTGTAACAATATGAGATAACCAAGAGACAGCAAAAGAGATGAGAGATAACATCGTACCTTAAGGACAACAATCATTTATTATATGACTTATGTTTCTATGTCCTAGATATGCTTTCATTTAGCGTCATACTATATAGCCTTATGTATCATGGCTTTGCTCTATTGAAAATCTCTGCTAGGAGAGCCCAAGGTTTCTACTGATTATGACAAAAGAGGGAAATCATTGAGCCTAAGTTCCTTTGAGTCTGGCTTACTTTACTTACTATGATTTTTTCTAAGGCTTTCCATTTCCTAACAAATGGGGTGATGTCATTCTTTCTGACAGCAGCATAGAATTCCATTGTGTACAAATACCACATCTTGTTGATCCATTCATCAACTGAGGGATAAGCTCCTTGAGCTGATTCAAAACTTTGGTAGGGTAGCAGGTTATAAAATTAACCCTCAAAAATCGCTTGCCTTCCTCTACAACAACAGTGAGAGGAATGAGGCAACAATGAGGAAAGCAACTCCTTTTGCAACAGCCTCAAAGAAAATTAAGTACCTAGGAATTACCTTAACTAAGAATGTAAAGGACCTTTTTGATGAAAATTGTAAAAACCTGAAAAAGGAAATTAAAGCAGAACTGAGGAAAAGGAAAAACCTCCCATGCTTCTGGATTGGAAAAATCAACGTCGTGAAAATGACATTTTTGCCAAGGGCTATCTACAAATTCAATGCAATACCCATCAATATCCCAATGTCATTCTTTAAAGAAATAGAAGGGGCAATCCAAAATTTCATATGGAATAATAAAAGACCCCGCATAGCAAAAACACTTCTTAGCAGAAAGTACAGTGCAGGAGGAATTTCAATATCAAACTTTAGACTCTATTACAGAGCTATAATTACCCAAACAGCTTGGTGCTGGCACAAGAACAGGCCTGAAGACCAGTGGAATAGACCTGAGGACCCAGATATTAAACCACAGACCTATGGCCACCTAATCTTTGACAAGGGAGCCAAAAAAAATAGAATGGAAGAAAGATAGCCTCTTCAACAAGTTGTGCTGGCAGAACTGGTTAAGCACCTGCAGAAAACTAAAGTTGGATCCTACTTTGTCACCCTGCATTAGAATTAATTCCAAATGGATCAAAGACCTCGAGGTAAAAGCTGACACACTGAAAACTTTACAAGAAGGAATAGGAGATACACTAGGCCTCCTTGGCACAGGTCGAAACTTTCTTAATAAGGACCAAGAACACAACAAATCAGAGAAAGGCTGGATAAGTGGGACTGCATTAAACTGCACAGCTTCTGTAAGGCAAAGGACATAGCTAGTAAACTAATTAGGAAGCCTACAGAGTGGGAGAAGATCTTCACCAACCATACAATGGACAAAGGCCTCATATCTAAAATATATCAACAGCTCAAAAATTTGAATCACTCCAAAACTAATCTCCAATGTAACAACCATCCCATTAAAAGATTGGCCAAAGACTTAAAGATAGTCTTCTCTGAAGAAGAAACAAAAATGGCCTATAGACACATGAAGAAATGCTCAACATCATAAAAGAAATACAAATCAAAACAACTCTAAGATTCCACCTCACTCCAGTTAGAATGGCCAGGATCAAGAAAACTAATAACAACAGATGATGAAGGGTATGTGGCCAGGAGGGATCACTACTACACTGTTGGTGGGAATGCAAACTCTTTCAACCACTATGGAAAGCAGTATGGCAGTTCCTCAAAAGGCTAAACATAGAGCTCCCCTATGACCCAGCAATTCCACTACTTCGCATTTAGCCAATCATCCAGAAACAAGGACATACTAAATCCACTAGCACAGCAATGTTCACTGCAGCACTATTTACCATAGCAAAGATATGGAATCAACCCAGATGCCCCTCAGTTGATGAGTGGATCAACAAGTTGTCGTATTTGTACACAATGGAATTCTATGCTGCTGTCAGAAAGAATGACATTGCCCCATTTGTTAGGAAATGGAAAGACTTAGAAAAAGTCATATTAAGTGAAGTAAGCCAGACTCAAAGGAACTTAGGCTCAATGGTTTCCCTCATTTGTCCTAATCAGTAGAAACCTTGGTCTCTTCTAGCAGAGATTTGCAATAGAGCAAAACCTTGATACATAGGGCTATATAATATGATGCTAAATAAAAGGATCTCTAGGATATAGAAACAAAAAAACATATAATGAGTGATTGTTGTTCTTAATGTACTATGTTATCTCTCATCTCTTTTGCTGTCCCTTGGTTATCTTATATTGTTACAGTATCTCACTTTGTTACCTGATATATTGGATATATTTGTATTTGGTTATTTGAAATTGGATAGGGAAGGGGGAACACAAGATGATTGGTGGGTTTGGGGGAGGGGAGGGAAATGGGGACCAAGACATGAGAAAGGGTATCAATGTATGTGAATTAATGCACCTTCCATCTGCAAATATAATGTAACCCTTCTATTAATTACAATAGAAATATATGAAAAAAGTTAACCCTCTGTATCTCATGTTGACAATTAATTTAAATTTAAAAAAGTAGCACATACTATGAAACCTAGACTAGTGAATATATTGAAAAGCTAGTTCTAACAGAGAAAAACAAAGTACATTTGAAATGCATAGATAGTTCCTCCTTTACTAATTTTACCTATATGCACAAATAAGTGATTTAGGCATCTTAGTGCAAACTAGCAGCTATTGAGAAGTAAACTTAGTAAAAGAGCAAACAGAAATTCTGGCCTATTGGTATATGATGCGAAATATGGCATAAGCTGAATGGATCAGCTGGACCTTATCTCAGGAATGACATGAGGATTGACCAGGAGTTTGGCCTAATGGAACAATGCTTGCCTAGTATGCATGAAACTCTGAGTTTGATATCTGGGCACCACATACAAAGAAAAAGCCAGAAATGGTGCTGAGGCTCAAGTGGTAGAGCTCTAGCCTTGAGCTAAAGAGCTCTAGGACAGTGCCCAGACCCAGAGTTCAATCCTCACTACCAACCAAAAGAAAAAAAAGATAAAATATTATTTGTTTATTTCAAATAGGATAGGGAATGGGGAAAAACAAGATATTGGGAGAGGGTAGGGAGAGGGAAAGTGAATGAAAACGATGATAAGGGGTAGCAAAGTTCAAGAAGTAATGTATCCACTATCTGATAAATGTAATTGTAACCCTGCTACATATTACTCCAACAATAAAATACAATAATAAAAACTACGTATCAGCTGATCTTAAGTTATGGAGCCTGTTGGGTTGAGTCTATCCACACGTTTTGGTCCTTAAAGGCACAAGATTTCTCTCACTAGTTGTAGAAATACTCTGAAAGACATCAAGTATGAGAGTGATTTAATCAGAGAATCCCATTTGCTCTCCTATGAAGGAATAACTCTACAGTGGTATAAAAGTGCCTATGAGGTTCACATCAAAAGGGTAAAAAACCTGTGACAGTGAGGTTTATTTCTACAAAGATGTAATTAATTATGAGGTAAATTTTAATCAAAAGCAAATGAAATAATAGATACCAGTTCTAAAGAAGACTTTTTGTAAAGATGACTATTTCTAAAACAAATAAAAATTTATTATGCTGGGAATGGTAAAAAAAATAACAGATCTAAGAGTTAGTATTAGGATAAGA
The DNA here is from genome assembly GCF_031878675.1 of Megascapheus bottae. Lineage (NCBI taxonomy): Eukaryota > Metazoa > Chordata > Mammalia > Rodentia > Geomyidae > Megascapheus > Megascapheus bottae. The sequence continues at coordinate 35,028,073 of NC_143512.1, forward strand.
TCCCTATACTCTAGTTTCAAGATTATGCATTTACCACACAATTGCTTACAGATTCTTAAGGCTAATGCACTAAGTGGACAGTTCTTTCTAAATTGTGTACATTTTTAGAAATGGCACTAAAAGCTCATTTTGAGAGGAAAAAAAATCCCTTAATTGTAGTGCCTCTTTTATACTGCCTTTATTTATTTACTAACTCACAGAATATGGAAATAAGAGGACTAAATAGGTCTTTGTGTCACTAAATGGGCTACATATTTCTTGGTGGGTCCAAAGATGAATTATTATAATTAATAACCAGTTCACTTCCTCTGGAGAGCAATTTTTATTTCTCACTAGTTGAGGTAAGAGATAAGCTAGAAAAAAACTATTTCTCTGTATTTGTTTTTACTTTTACCTCTACTTTCATTTTTGCATTTCTTCAGTATATTAGTCACAAGGTTAACAGAAGAGAAAAATAAGAAATTAGTTATCTTCCAATTCTAATTTTATTCTTCCTTACTTGAAGAAGAAAACATTCCTTTGCTAAATAGTATTCCTTTGCTGAACAGCTATGATAAACTGAAAAAAGACTATCTGTTCCACTTCTGAGTCCATAAAATAGATATGAAGGCTGCTATTGTCTATGCTAATTCCAATGCCAATAAAGAAGTTATGGATTAAAATAGCTGGCATCTGAGTACTTTAGTGTGCTGACATAATGTTAAATGTCCCATGTGAAATAATTTGATCCAACATTCATATTCTTCATAGGAATCATAAATGATAATGTACAAATTCCACCCCATGAATTACTTATTTAACAGCAACTTTGCAATCTGCAACACACACACACACACACACACACAAACATATACACATACATATATAATATGTTTCTGAGTCTAGATTATAGAACAAAGGTTCTCTCCTGAGAGAGGAAAGGGATCTGCTTCCAGACAGGCTACCTTTGAGATTTGTATAATTTATGTTCAATTGCTTTTAAATGCTCTATGAAATAAAGTAAAGCAGACTCCTGAGGACAGAAATAATTAATAGTTTAGAACATGTTTATGAAAAGATAAGATATCAAAATTTTTCTGAAATTAAATGATGAACAAATGACCAATTGTTAATTACTAGCATATCATATAGTATTTTATGAGGAGGTATAACTAAGGAATTCAACCAAAGTAATTTGACATCTTCCTGAGAAAAATACCTAACAGACTGATAGGTGACAAATTTGCCAGATATTTGGGTAAATATAACGATAGACAAGTGCAGTTGGAGACAGTACCTGGTTCTTTTTACCTAGCCTCATTCTCATTCTCTTTCCTTACACTTTAATGGGAAGGCCATTTCCAGCCCCATCAGTACTACAATGCAAAAATAAATAGACAAAATGCAGCAGCACTAACTTAGAATATACCCAGGGGCATCAGAAAGAAAAGAGTCAACTAGTGATAGGAAACAGAAAACAAGAAGTGACCGCAAATAAAAATTTACTGGTCCATCCCTTCTCATCCCTTTTCTTTTTCCTCTGTCAGATAAATGATGACAATCATGAAAAATTAGCTTTACAGAAATGGGTATTGCTCTGTCAGCTTAAGAAATAAACACATTCAAACTAACAATAACATTGCACTGAAAGGTGACACGTTCAGATTTCTTGAGGGGTGGAATTTCGCGATTATGTAGAACAAATGAGAACTGCAGTCCAGAATGTTCTGGCAGATTTGTGTTTGAGGATATCGCCACCTCTGTTAAATACATACACAGATATCAGCTTGCATGGAGCAAAGCTTGAAAATTAAAGAAAGTAGCTGTTTTCTCCAAAGCACTGGTATCCTCCCAATGAAAATGAAATAGCAAAGAATGCTATAAGAATATTCAATTGGTCCATATCTTTGCTATGGTAAATAGTGCTGCAATGAACATTGTTGTGCTAGTGGATTTAGTATGTCCTTGTTTCTGGATGATTGGCTAAATGCGAAGTAGTGGAATTGCTGGGTCATAGGGGAGCTCTATGTTTAGCCTTTTGAGGAACTGCCATACTGCTTTCCATAGTGGTTGAAAGAGTTTGCATTCCCACCAACAGTGTAGTAGTGATCCCTCCTGGCCACATACCCTCCATCATCTGTTGTTATTAGTTTTCTTGATCCTGGCCATTCTAACTGGAGTGAGGTGGAATCTTAGAGTTGTTTTGATTTGTATTTCTTTTATGATGTTGAGCATTTCTTCATGTGTCTATAGGCCATTTTTGTTTCTTCTTCAGAGAAGACTATCTTTAAGTCTTTGGCCAATCTTTTAATGGGATGGTTGTTACATTGGAGATTAGTTTTGGAGTGATTCAAATTTTTGAGCTGTTGATATATTTTAGATATGAGGCCTTTGTCCATTGTATGGTTGGTGAAGATCTTCTCCCACTCTGTAGGCTTCCTAATTAGTTTACTAGCTATGTCCTTTGCCTTACAGAAGCTGTGCAGTTTAATGCAGTCCCACTTATCCAGCCTTTCTCTGATTTGTTGTGTTCTTGGTCCTTATTAAGAAAGTTTCGACCTGTGCCAAGGAGGCCTAGTGTATCTCCTATTCCTTCTTGTAAAGTTTTCAGTGTGTCAGCTTTTACCTCGAGGTCTTTGATCCATTTGGAGTTAATTCTAGTACAGGGTGACAAAGTAGGATCCAACTTTAGTTTTCTGCAGGTGCTTAACCAGTTCTGCCAGCACAACTTGTTGAAGAGGCTATCTTTCTTCCATTCTATTTTTTTTGGCTCCCTTGTCAAAGATTAGGTGGCCATAGGTCTGTGGTTTAATATCTGGGTCCTCAGGTCTATTCCCCTGGTCTTCAGGCCTGTTCTTGTGCCAGTACCAAGCTGTTTGGGTAATTATAGCTCTGTAATAGAGTCTAAAGTTTGATATTGAAATTCCTCCTGCACTGTACTTTCTGCTAAGAAGTGTTTTTGCTATGCGGGGTCTTTTATTATTCCATATGAAATTTTGGATTGCCCCTTCTATTTCTTTAAAGAATGACATTGGGATATTGATGGGTATTGCGTTGAATTTGTAGATAGCCCTTGGCAAAAATGTCATTTTCACGACGTTGATTTTTCCAATCCAGAAGCATGGGAGGTTTTTCCTTTTCCTCAGTTCTGCTTTAATTTCTTTTTTCAGGTTTTTACAATTTTCATCAAAAAGGTCCTTTACATTCTTAGTTAAGGTAATTCCTAGGTACTTAATTTTCTTTGAGGCTGTTGCAAAAGGAGTTGCTTTCCTCATTGTTGCCTCATTCCTCTCACTGTTGTCGTAGAGGAAGGCAGGTGTTTTTTGAGGGTTAATTTTATAACCTGCTAACTTTCCAATGTTTTGAATCAGCTCAAGGAGCTTGGGAGTGGAGTCTATAGGGTTCTTTAAATACAGAAGCATGTCATCTGCAAAGAAGGAAAATTTTACTTCCTCTTTCCCTATTTGGATCCCCTGTATGCTTGCTTCTTGTCTTATTGCACTGGCTTGGAATTATAATACTATGTTAAAGAGGAGTGGAGAGAGTGAGCATCCTTGTCTCATTCCTGATTTTAGAGGGAATGGCTTTAGCTTTTCGCCATTAAGTATAATACTAGCTGTGGGTTTGTTATACACAGCCTTTATTGTACTGAGGAATGTTCCATGGATTACTAGTTTCTCCAGAGCTTTTAACATAAAGGTGTGTTGGATCTTCTCAGAAGGTTTACTTTTATAGCCCTATGATAGTGAGTATATTTCTTCTCATTATTACATTATTCATATTTCATAATATCTAAAACTTGTCAGTAATAGTATAATTATAAGAAACTACAATTACTGTCTAATATTTCTCATGAACATAGATGTGTAATCTTTACTAAGCAATCATAATATCAAACATGTCAACATGTACAAAATAATGATATGTGAAGTCAATGTTTGTTTCATAAAGGGTAATGTTATGTTAACACTAAAAATCATTGACTAATTTATGTCAATATAAAAATTTTAACAGAATATAACTTGTGATTAAAAGCTTTCATCAGACTTGCCAGATTATACATGTTGGTCAATTAATTACGTGTAACCACTAGTAACATGACCACAGCAAGGAAATATGTTCTCACTACTGTTTGAAATTATGTATTTGAAAAGAAAGCAAAAACTTAGGATATGGAAGCATGAAATTTTTTTAAATTAAATAATATTTTTCATATATTTTATTGTAATTAATAGAAGGGTTACATTATATTTGCCAGATAGAAGGTATATTAATTCACGTACATTGATACCCTTTCTCATGTCTTGGTTCCCATTTCCCTCCCCCCACCCCCTTCCATATCCAATTTCAAATAACCAAATACAAATATATCCAATATATCAGATAACAAAGTAAGATACTGTAACAATATGAGATAATCAAGGGATAGCAAAAGAGATGAGAGATAATATAATACATTAAGGACAACAATCACTCATTATATGGCTTTTGTTTCTATATTCTAGAGGTCCTTTCATTTTGTGTCATACTATATGGCATTATGTATCAAGGTTTTGCTCTGTTGCAAATCTCTGCTAGGAAAGCCGAAAGTTTCTACTGATTATGACAATTGAGGGAAACTATTGAGCCTAAGTTCCTTTGAGTCTGGCTTACTTCACTTAATATGATTTTTTCTGTCTTTCCATTTCCTAACAAATGGGGCGATGTGAAAATTTTTTATTGACAACATTAGGACACAGATGGAAACATCAAATTCATCGAATAGAACCTAGAATTAGCAAGAAATGTTAGTAAGGTCAAAATACAAAGCCAGTGTTGGAAGTCTGGTTCAAGTGGTACAGAGCCAGCCCTTTTCATCCCTTCATTGTCTGTCTCCCATCATGTTAATTCCTTGTCTACATCAGCTTCTTTTATTTTGTTTCATTTCCTGTCATTCTTTTTTTCTGTTGGAGTATCTTAATTATGCAATTAATTGCATGACTTTTCTATTTGCACATCAGTAGCACCATAGATTTATTAATGCACTTGCGACATACAAATGTTATATTGTGTTCAAAATAAGCCTCCCAGTTGCTTTCTTTCTGCCACCTTTTCCTTTATTAATCGACAGCTTTCATCAAAGTTTTTTATGCCTTCTTGAAGATAAAAAATTATCCTTGTCAAAACTATTACTCTTAGCTAGTGAATTTGTAGTAGTGTCCATGAAATCATACTCAAGTGATTTCCTATACCAATTTTTTTCTCTCCAGTTGCAGTACTTTCTTCTCAGTGAAGCACTGTGTCCTATTTCTCTAATTATAAATGGCTTTTCCTTATGGTAGCTAAATTTTCTGATTGTAGCCAATACTTCCATTTTTACTTGATTATCCTTTTCCTAGTATAATGGTGTACAAAAGCCTCTGGTTCTTTAGACATATTATATGTTTATGCCAGATGAAGCATAAAGTTTGTATAATGATAAGTATATTCTAGACATTCTGAAGTATTATCTAGTAATCTTGGGCTCAGGGCTTGAGCACTATCCTTGCGCTTTCTCAAGGCTAGAGCTCTACACTTGAGCCTCAGCACCACTTCCGGCTTTTTGCTATGTATGTGGGGTACCAAGGAATTGAACCCGGGTCTTCGTGCATGCTAGGCAAGCACTCTGCCACTAGGCCAAACTTCCGGCCCTGTAATGTATTTTTTTTCACATTGTAATCTCTTGAGGAGAGCCAGTATTAACAAGAGTTGAAAGTCATTTTTAGCACTCTAGCCCATGTACAGAGAGTCCTGCAGGGCAAGAAATTAGTGCAGAGACCAATACTAACTTCCCAAGAATGTGAATGAGAAATCATGGAAATGAATCCTTGAGATCTATTAAATGTTTCGGAGATGGAGCACCTGACAGCAACTTGACCATACCTTCTGAGAGAACACACACACACACACACACACACACACACACACACACACACACCTCAAGTAATGACTCTTGTATTCAAAACCCAGAGAGAGCCGGGCATGGTGGCTCATGTGTATAATCCCACTTACTTAGGAGGCTGAGGTCAGAGGATCAAGGTTTAAAACCAGCTCAGGCACAAAAAGATCTGGGACTCTTATCTCCAATTAACCACTAGAAAATGGGAAGTGGGGTTGGCCCAAGAATAGGGCAGTAGCCTTGAGCTGAAGAGCTCAGGGACAGTGCTCAGGCTCAGTTCAAGCCTCATGTCCCCCCAAAACAAAAAACAAACAAAAAATAAAACAGAGACAATGTTAGGTAAGGAATTAACTTTGGTTTTAGTCTTTTTTGGGGGGAGTTGAGGGAAGTGGCTTTTCATGCCATAGCAAATAACTATGAAAAGCACAGGATATTATTTACTTAACAATTTTATTCTCTAGTATCTGTTTCTAGATAAGGCATATCCTATTGAAAGTATTTAGAACAGCTAATATGAGTTAATATCTAAAGAGCCAGAGACAAAGATAGATATCAACTATTTTTATAAAATCCTAATTTTTAGGGTCTTATTCAAATCAACTGATTTATCTAATTCCATATTACTTGCTTGGAAAGAATTTAATAAATTATTTGTCCTATCAACAAGTTCTTTCTAGATTACCAGGAAGCAGCTTAATAGAAAAACAATAAAAGGAGATGGCTTGTTCTAACTTCATTTCTTTGGAGCAAAATACTGAGAGCTCATCTCTTAGTTAATATACTCGTGGTCCTTGCCAAGGAAAAAATATGCTTATTTACAGAAAAAAAAACAGAAGAATTATCCTCATGAAAGTGTTTACAGCGATAAATAACTAGAATTTGTGAAATTTGAAATGTATCCCCAGGGACATCTTATCTAAGTAATATAATACTCTGAGTGAAGAATGGAGTGTGTAATCATGTTTGGGTTGAGAAAATCATTAAGTCTCACTAAAGATTCTATTATGCCTGTTGGACACCGGTGGCTCACACCTGCTACCGTAGCTATTTAGGAGGCTGAAATCTTTGTGAGGGTCATGATTCAAAGCCAGCCTGTGTAGGAATGCTTATGAGTTATCTCCAATTAAGCATCAAAAAAGCTGAAAGTCAAAGGGTGAATCAATGCAACAGCAATACTTAAAAAGATGCCATATTGGAAATCAACTTTACAACTTTGGCGGGGGCTGGGGAGAGGGAAAGTGGGAGAATAAAATGAGGAAGAGATAACAATGTTCGAGAAGAAATGTACTCATGACCTTGCATAATTGTAATCCCTTGGTACATCACCTTTACAATTAAATTAAAAGCCGGAGGTTGAGCTGTAGCTCAAAAAAATACATTATGCATTTAGGCATGAGAAAAGCAAATCACTTCAAACCAGGGAGAATGTTTACTCTCTTGCTCAGCCTGTCTAAGGCCATAACTTTAACCTTGAAATTAATACTTAATGTTGAATGATGAAAAGGTCTGTGTTTGTATTTGACAATCTGAACACTTCAGAACATTTTCATATTTATGACACTAGTGGTAGCTTATCTTTAAAGTGTTTCTAAAGGAAAACTATCATAAGAGTCATTTGACTAATGAAACAAAAATATGAGAATATACGATGTGCTATTTGAGGTGGAATGAGAGTGAGAAAACATTTAGATTGTGGTTCTTATCAAAAGGACATTTACAACATACTTCTTCACTATACTTAATTACTTGAGAGAATTTTTATTGCTTTGAATATTAGCTCTCTTTTATAAGATTTGGAAAACTCATTTTTAAAATAATATAGAAGCTTGTGCAAGTATATTACTTTCCTCTCAAAGATTTATGAAGAGAAAATACATGAGAGATCTTTCCAGGGAACTAAAGAATCCTAGAGTGTATCCTACAGGATCAAAGCTTATTTCTCATTGGCCTTGAGATAAGCTCTGAAAAGATTTCATGTCAGAAACAACCAGCCAAATAACCAGCTAGACTGGGATGTGTTAAAACTATAAATTTAGCTGTAGCTTTCAGTTCAAATTGTTCAACTCTGAACATGTTCTCCAGTCACGACTGTAAGCCTTATCCTCAGAAGATTCCAGGAAATCTGATTCTGTTAACAATAGTATTTTACATAGAATACTCAATATAAATCAAATCTCACACCAAAGGAAAATGTGCAATCAGAATGGGGTAACATTTTCCTGTTCGTATCTTCCTGTTCGTTAACTTAAAAAAATATAGCTCATTCCTGTAACCCTAACTACTCAGGAGGCTGAGATCTGAGGATTGCAGTTCAAAGCCAATCTGGGCAAAAAAGTCTCCATGAGACTCATCTCCAACAAACTATACAAAAACTGGAAGTGGTGCTGTGGCTCAAGGTAATAAACACCAGTATCTTTGAGCTGGAATATATATATACACACACATATATATATATATACCTAATTTATAATTTTATCTTAATTGTTTCAAAGAGGTCTCTAAATATGGTTTTGTTGCAATACTATTCTGCTAAGAAATTGCATTTCATTGAAGAAAAGCTGAGTTATAATGCATATACATACATCTCATAAAAGAAGAAATGATGGGTGTTTTCTTATTACTCATGGAGGTAACTGTTCATTTCATTAGTGAGAATTTGATACCATACTTGTAGAAAAGGTTAATGTTTACAATTTCCCCAAATAGTGGGACATGGAGACAGAAATCATGAGGAAATATCCTTTTCTATTGTTTAATTTTTCTTTACATTCTGACTATTGTCCATGTATGCTTTTATATATGTGTATATTCACTTATCTAAATACTTCAGTATCAAATATTTACAATTGACATATTAATTTCAGATTAAATATAAACATATATCATGTGATCATTTGTATATATATTACACTTACAAATTTAATATAAATGAAACAAAAATGTTTCAGAGATTATTGTTTAAATATAATAAACTATTACTAATCAATAATAATTGTGTAAACATTTTATAAACTTATTACAGTTTCATTAATTTATAATGCTATCATTTATGATTTTGATTTGTATTCCTTTAGTGACAAATACTTTTAGCAGGGCATGGTGGCTTATGGCTGCAATCCTAGCTACTCAGGAACATGGTATCTGAGAATCGTGGTTCAAAGCCAGCCCAGACATTACCAAGCTATGAGACTTATTTCCAATTAATCATTAGAAAACGGGAATTGGGACTCTGGCCAAGGGTAGGGTGGTAACTATGAGTTGAAGAACTCGGGCACAACACTCAGACCCAGGGGTAGGGTGGTAGCCTTGAACTGAAGAGCTCAGGGACCGAACACAGGCCCAGAGTTCAAGCACTATCACCCACCAAAAAAAATCCTTTGTATTCTTTGGACACAGTCTGTCATTTGATATATTACTTACAAATATCCTCTCCTTCTTTGTATAGTCATTTTATTTCTCACTGTCATCCTTTGAAGTACAATTGATTTTAAAGTTTAGATCATTGCATCATTGGGCAGTTATTTCTGGTGATTTTGGTATAATATTTTTAAATTGCCTAATCCTAGATTATATTTTTTGCTATGTATACTTACAAATTTTATGTCTTTATCAGTCTCAATCAGCTCATTATTTATTGTGTGATGATTGTTTTATATATGTGAGGTAGAATTCCATGACATTTTTCTTTCATATATATATATAGATATTCAGTTACCTCAGGGATCTCTCTCTCTCTTTTTTCTTTTGGAAAACATTATTTTTCTTGTTGAAATATTATAAAAAAATTCTTGTAAAATCAAATTCATCACTATACCAAATTGGTTTTGCCCAGTTGCCTTAGCTCTAATTTCTAGTGTTAGAAGAAACTTACATGAATGACTATACCGAGCTGTTCCTGATTTTAAGGGGAAAGCTCAGTTTTTCATCATTTAACACACCTAACATTAGCAGTAGCCATTTCACAGAAGTTCTATACCAGGCTGAGCTGATTGTTTTCAGTTCCTAATGGTGGGGTATGTGTTCTTTTATTGTAAGGCCATCTTAAATTATACCATGTGCATTTTCTGCTGACAGTATGAAGGGCGTATCGCTTTGAAGCTTGACTTTTTAATGTGATTCAGTGTAGTGCAATTGAAATTTTAGAAATGCTGATCATCAGCCACCTTCAACTCCATCTTTCATTCTCTAGCCTCTGTCAACCTCCAATTCATCCTTTATGCAAGAAACTTTGTTTCTTAGTTGCCCCATATATGTGGACTCATGCATTCTTGGTTTCTCTCCCACTCTCTGCTCTGATTCAGTGTTCTATCATACTGCTGCCCATTGCAGGATTTATTTTTACTCTTCTTTTATAAGGTTGAGATATATTCCATTATATGTCTAATGTTTTTTTAATTTTTTATTAAAGAATTTGTTAACATTGATTTTATATTATATTTCAAATGATGTGTTTAACAAGTATTCAAGAAGGGAATCTCTATATAAAATCACTGGCACTTAGATTTTAGAACATAGTTAAAACTAGGCTGAAAGGTTGTATGTCATATATAATGTTTTTATCTTTTAATTTTTAGTGGATAGCTGTGTAATCCCATGTACTATCTATAGCATTTATAGTACCTATCTATTGTGTTTATTGCACTATTTGTAGTATTTGTAGTGATAAAATGCACAAATATTAAGTGTGAAAAGGATGAATACTTAGATTAGAATTTAGTATATTTTTACCACCTGAAAGCTTTTCTTGCCTTTTCTGAATCATTTTGCTTCATTTAGTTAAACACTGTTGTGACATGTTATTATATATGACTTATGCTTATTTTTGATCTTCCCAAAATAGGATCATTATTCCTAGTATGTTTTTTTATTCCTTTTATCTTCAAGAAAATCATTTACTTAATCATATTTTGAATTTTTACAGGCTAATTATTTACTTCTTTGCTATTTTTGACTTGTTGAACAAATCTATGGTAAACACTTTTATTCACACTTTTTTCTGTGTTTGATTTCAAATAATTTATAGGACAACAAATGATCCAAATAATATATTTTTTAATTTAATTATCAGGGTGATGTGTAGAGAGGTTACAATTAAATTAATAAGGTAGTGAATACATTGCTTCTTGAGCATTGTTTACCCTTCCCATGTTTGCAACATATGTTTCATATCAAGTGTTTCAAGACTGCTTATATTAGTTTACCTATTACTAAGTCTTTTGTTGACAGTATATGTTTGTATGCTTAATGGAGAGCTATTTCCTATGGTATAGTTATATAATTCTCATAAATGTGTTTATAGCTATGTCTTTCATGTTTTCTACCGTACCTTTGAAAATATTTGACAATAATCACATATTGAAAATTTGCTTTTGGTTGACAAAATAAATAAATAAATCTTTATTCATATTTACTATATATAGTTATGTGTAATTATTTAAACATGTTATTCATTTATTTTAAATATGTATATTTAAAAAGGCATGCATGTCAAATGAAAAAATATATATCTAAGGAATAAATAATATATCAGTTTTATTTTGAGTTACTCTTTAAAAATTAAATCAGAAATAGAATAACTACATGTAACTAAGCTACAACAAGAGGGATGGTTGAAGCAAAATTACTTAATGGATTCCTATTTCATTTTTATCATGACTACAGGTTTCTCACTACAGGCGATATTAGCCTATGTGTTCAAATTGTTTCCTTATAATGGAGAAATGATTACAAATTCTGCCGAGCTGTGCTGTAGTTATCTGTGGATAGAAAAGGCGGGAGATTAGGAAACATTACTGAGGGATTATAAATATCTAGTAATTCAGAACTAGTCTGTAATTACCGCTATGGGACTTACAGAATAAAATTACAGAGTTAGGAAAAACCAAAGACAACACTATGGTGATAGATTCTTTTTAAATACAAGTTTGCCTAAGGACAAATTCAATGTCATGTTTTTCTTACTTTGTTATTGTTGTATGTTATATATTGCTTGTCTTTCTGTAAGTAGTTGATTTTTTAATTTAATGTATTATATAAGCCCTTTAATTAATTGATCCATTTTATTTAATCTCTCTCTCTCTCTCTCTCTCTCTCTCTCTCTCTCTCTCTCTCTCTCTCTCTCTCTCTCTCTCTCTCTCTCTCACCCCCCCCCCTCTCTCTTTCTCCTTTATTTTGGTAGGTGGGTTGTCTTGGGGCTTGAACTCTGGCCTGGGTGCTGTTCCTGAGTTCTTCAGCTCAAGGCTACCCCCCTGCTCCTTGAGCCACAGCACCACTTTTGGTTTTCTGATGATTAATTGGAGATAAGGGTCTCACAGACTTTTTAGTGCCCAGGCTGGCTTTGAACCCCTTCAGACATCAGCCCCCTGAGTAGCTAGGATTAGAGGTGTGAGTCACCTTGCCTGGTTTATTTAATCTCTTTACATTAATATCCATTAGTTTTATTTGTCCCATATTTGTAATTATCTTAGATAGTTGATGTATAATTATACAATTTTATAATTTAATTTTCAAGTAACAAATGAATTTATTAAACTTATTAAATGCTGGATTTATTAGAATTCTGATCATTCATAATCATTGCCTAGAAAAGAAACATGCTATGCATGACATCAATTTAAAGGATAAGTAGGAACACTAAGAATAAATTAAGTTTAATTTGCTTATGTCGTTACTGGAGCACCAACTCAGGGCCTCATGTTATCAATTGGTATTTTTTCTCCTGCTGTTGCTCTATAACTTGAACCATGCCTCCAGTCATGGAGGTTAATTGGGGACAGAGTTTTGTAGAGTTTTCTTCCTGGACTGACACATTGTCCTCAGATCTCAAATTCCTCAGTAGATAAGATTATAGGTGTGATCCAATGATGTCTTGTTATAGATAAAATTTAGAATCAGTATTTCATTAAAATCTAGATATATTTTACATTCTTGTTAATTATGTAAATATTAGCATAAATGTATTTATTCAGATAGTGAATCAAATTACTTTCAAATCAAACCAAAGGTACAGGACAATAACATGGAAAATAATAATCTTTATAATAGTGCTATTGCAAAGCAAAAATTGCTCATGAAAAATTTCAAATTAGTTATTTATAATTATTGTCTTTTTACTTCCTTTTCTTATGGTTGGATTATAATTTATAATAAAAATATATTATAGAAATATGGCTACTTTTTATAAGTTAAAATCTGAGATAAATAGTCTTGCATAACTCTTTACTTTTCCTCAGTTCTTTTTTTTTTTTTTTTTTGCCAGTCCTGGGCTTGGGCTCAGGGGCTGAGCACTGTCTCTGGATTTTTTTCAAGGCTAGGGCTCTACCACTTGAGCCAGACCACCACTTCTGGCTTTTTGCTACGTATGTGGTACCGAGGAATCAAACCCGGGTCTTCGTGCATGCTAGGCAAGCACTCTACCACTAGGCCAAACTCTCGGCCCAGTTCTTTTCATTTTTAAGAAAAGTGAAGTATCAGACTTAATTTAGAGATTGCTCTTTTAATACAATATGCATTAAATGTTTAATTACTATTTTTTAATATCTTGCTCTGTGTGTGTGTGTGTGTGTGTGTGTGTGTGTGTGTGTTTTGTAGCAGCACATGGTATTATAAAATTAGAGTACTGAGTGGTCTTTCTGCCAAGAAACTACATACTAAGGTTTCAAGATTGTAATGCATCTTCTCTGTCTATTCAGTCCACTATTCCCTAAATTTCTACGTGGAAGTTCAGTGAATTCTTTAAAATTGAGAGTTTCACAAACAAGTTAATGGTATGTTTCATTGTAGGATGATTACAATCAGATTTATTTCAATCTAGCTAAATTCTGCAATGTTCTGATACCCATGCTCCCCAAAAATGCCTCTAACTACCATCAGAAAACCTTTGCTTTCCCCACAGCACATGGACTTTCAAGCTGCTGTGTGAATTTGTGATATTGTCCTTTAAATCCTGATCTCAACGACCTAGATATTTTATATATTCATTAATTATGTTAGTATTAGCATAAACGTGTATATCCAGATGCCAAACTAAATCACTTTCAAATCAAACCAAAGGTACAGGAAGGACAACACCATGGAAAATAATAATCCTTACAATAGTGTTATTGAGAAGCAAAATTAAAAGCAAAATATGATTGACAGGTGAGTTATAAAATGTAGATTCATTAGGCATTTGGATTCTCCTACTGCAAAAAAAATAGACAATAAAATACACTCCATATTCACAATTGTTCATGGGTTACTTCTGAATATTCAAACATGCAATGTCTTTCTCTTACACCTAGAACCAAACAGTTGATAAGGTTGAAAGCATATAAGTACTTACCTTCTGGGTTTTACAAACACATTGGCTCTGGGCCTTCTATTCAGCATCTAGAAAAAAGACAAGATATTTAATATCTTGTCTTTCTTCCAACTGCAAGAGATGCACTTTAAAAATTACATTAAAATAGTACAGAAGCATGTTTCATCCTGGTTGCACTCTCCATTCATGGAGTTTACATGAGTTTTTACCACTGTATACAAATATCTATTTTGTTTTGCTTCACAGTGTCAAAATAGGTATGTATATTTCAGGGATTAAGATATATAAATATATACAGTTTTATAAAATAATATATCTTCAAATTTGTCTCACCTGTAGGAATTTTAATGTCAGAGAAAATATTACTTAAACCTCTGATTACAATAAATGTAAAAATTCATTAAAATGGAAAACATATAATAATTGAGATATAAACACCCACCCAATAATGAAATACATATTTAATAATTGCTGGAGGCAAGGAAACTAATAGAAATGCATTCAAAATGAGAGATACACTGCTTAGTATGGCATAAAAATGATAAAAAATAAAAGAAAATTGAAAGAACTACTTTGGTAGTCATATCTCATAAAGAAAAAAAGAAAATAAAATGTATCACAATTTTAGATTGTATTTGCACTTTCTAATCAGTAACACATCACAAGAGCCTCTAATGTCTTCTCATTAAGCATGAAGTTACTGGATAGTAGCTTTCTTCATTTTAAGCAAAGATTAGTGATTTCTGTTATTTATCTGGTAATTACTCAGGAATAAGACCAGTTATATATTAAATCCTTAAATAGCTTAATTTCATTAATAGAACACAAATATTTTACCAGATAAGATTAAAACACAAAATTGCAGAAAATAAATTTTAAAACACAATTCATGTATGATAGCATAGTCAATAAACTGAAATAAAATTATTGATGTCCATTTTAAAAGGCAATTTCCTTGCAAAATTTAATTTATATAATGCCACTAAAAATACAGAAGATAAACTTGCTTTTATCTCAGGCACATGAGTATCTATTTTTATAAAATTTGTTATTCGTACTGAATTTATTTTTTGCTGATTAATAGATGCTTTACTTGAAATTTACGAGCATTTTTTCTGGGTTAATATCATGGGATTTGGTCTTTTTAAAGTACAGGTAAAGCACATGCTAATTTGCATTCACATTTATGCTAGGGTTCCACAGTTTGTATTTATATTCAATAGGATAACATATGTATTTTTGTGAAATTTAGAAAATAACAATTTTAACAGATGCTTTCTTTAAATTACTGCCCTTTTAGATTGTAACATATAGAAAACTATGTCATCAAGGACTAAAAAATTAAATATTTTGATTTATTTTGTTTATTATAGGTAGTAAATGTTTAAAAATACAGCTCCTCGTTTGAACTTGATTGCAGCTTATTTTTTTCTGCTAAGAAATAGAGGATTGTTATGATGCTGGAGAAGGCAGATAATAAATATCCAGCTTTAAGGATCCTGATTTTATATCCAATCAATGTAGGGTTTCCTAAAACTGACTGATGATTTCTATTTGCACTAGCTGACTTTCAGAATACAAATGTTTTTAATGTCTTCAGAGCAGTTTCCTTTCATATATTTGTAGGCTCCTAAGGAGTCATCTTAAAAAATTTATATGGTATCATTGCTCATTAAATTACTACATATTCATTAAAAATCACAGAACTAAAGAAATTACATAGTATATGATAGCCCATATTATCATTTATTACATTGAACTTATTTTAGTTTTATTTCAGCTAGTTCTTTCAACACATACATACACATACTACACTAAATCATTTTTATATACATTTTGAAATTTATATATCTATATATTTATGCTAGAATTTATATAAATAGCAAAGTAAACTGAAAAGTGAAAACATTATATCCATATCTTACTCTATCAAAATATAAAATATTATCATAGAATTTGATCATAATCTTTAGGTTGTACACTAGAATATACCATATGGATGATAATTTAAGCATATTTCACTAGTTTTAAAATTTTTTGACTTTAAAAATGATAACGTATGGAACTTTGTCAATCATCTCTCACAATCACTAAATGTTACCAAACCAAAATATTGAAGTCCACAAACCATTGATTTTGCATAGAAAAAAATAGTTAAATATTGACATTTATCTTTTCAAAAGGTTAAAGAGAATTATTTTTTTCTCTCAATAAGCAGTTGCTGTGTGAGTTTTAATATTATCATGATATTTGAAAATATTACCTAGCATATTATATTTGTTATGTGTTCTCATATGTACTATGTGTATATTATATTTCCTTTTACTTTTAATAGAAATTTTGTATCTATTTCTTAGAAAGGTCTATTGATAACACTTTCCCCAGTGTTCTAGTGGAGTATTCAGGATATTTCTGCAAATAAATCATGATTTTTCATTCTTTTTTTTTTAACTATAGAACAGTTTCTAGTAAGTGCTTAAGATCTTAAACTTTTTGTTGTTGTTGCTGTCATTGATGTTGTTGTTGGTTGTGGAGCTTGAACTCTGGGCCTTCGTGCTGTCCCTGAGCTCTTCAGCTCAAAGCTAGTGCTCTAGCACTTGAGCCATAGCACCAGTAAAGCAATAGTCTTTCCAAAAGAGCTCAGAGACATTATCCAGGCCGTGAGATCAAGATACTCAATGGATGGATGGATGAATGAATGAATGAATGAATGAAAAAATAAATAAATAAATAGACATCAAATTACTATCCATAAATACTCGATATCTTAACCTCTAAAATTCCCTCTTTATTTTTGTAATGACAATGACTCCTCTTGGTGTTGAGACCAAGAGATCGGACATTCTTTAAGTATTACACCCCCATTCTAATTCATATGTAAGCACATTTTGGAGCAATATGTAAAATTTGAGCATTAACCCTGCTCATGCTGCCATCTCTTCTTCCACATACTCCTGTTCTCAAAAAGACTAGTAAAAATCCCTTATCTGTCCTCTCGGCTGTGACAATAGAGCCTTACATTAGTTTCCAGTCTAGTGACATTTCAAGACTAGAAGACTGATTCAAGTCAACTCTCAGTACTTCTCATTTGTTCTAGAGTATGTGAAATCTCTCATATTGGACTAGAAAAGAAAATTTAGAAATATAGAAATATCTGATGTAACTCCACATGGAGTTAAGAAAATGGATATCAGAGCAGTAAGTAGTGACGCCTTCATTCACTCCAGTTAAGTGTTCTCTCTTTTCCTTTAAATTTTGCATTGTTATTATGAGGGTTATTGAGATGGTTACAGTTACACAAGTCAGGTAAAGAATATATTTCTCTTTTGTTTTTTCTTTGCTGTGTGTATGGCAGACATGTTTTATGATATAAGCCATGCATGCATGTATATGTGCACACACATACAGAACTATGTTATGTAGGACTGGGTCTCCATATTTCCATATGGTATTTTATTGATTTTCACTGGGCATCAGCAGAACAGAATTTCCTGGGATCAAATATTTGAATGACGGATAAGATGACTTTGGAGTATATAGATGACTAAAATTCCAAAAGAGTGACAGGAGTTAAATTTTTTAATATGTTAAACAAAGTGACTCGTAAGGCATAAGGTCTGAAAAGAGGAATATTTGCTTATCTCTAGGGAATGAACTATATATCTGGGACAGTTCTGACACATCATTCTTCATTCCCAGTTCAGTAGAGCCAGCACTACAGAGCTAGAAGCAGATTGGGAATATACAACACAAAATTGATTGTGGTTGGATAAATACAAAACTAAGCTTCCAAAAGTATGTTCACTTCATGCTTCATTTACAAAGATGGGCATTCAAGTTAATAATAATTTACTAGCAATTATACACTCCTTTAGGAAAATAACATTACCTTGACCTTTGTTATCTCATGTTTATCTTCTTTTTTATACAACTATGAATATTATTCTTTTATATATGAATGATCCAAAAACATCTTTACACATCTTTAGCAACCTCAAGTCCATTAATTCTTTATTAAATAAAACTTTCATAAATTTATTGAAGAAAAACTTAACTTGAAAGGATGATAAAATAAGTATATATTTAGTATTTGAAAAGACAGATCTGTCTCCAATAATAATTATTACTACCTTTGTGATTTCTATGTTGCTTCAGAAAGACATCAAAATTATATTGTTATCCTCACTTTCATTAGAAAAAGTCTCTGTCAAAGACACTCACCTTCTGTCCATGTGTAACAATTCAAGTATAGATGCAACAATATTTTCATTTAAGATCATAACAAGAACATATCCCTCTTCTGAAACAAATAATCAAAACATTTAATGCACATGGAGTCGTTACTTTGTTTATCCATGATTATAGGTGAAGTTACCCCAAACACTGTACTTCTCAAAATGAATATAATTTTCTAATAAATTTGAATGGTGGTCTGGCTCATAGGCCAAACTATAACATGAGACTATGTACTGGGGATTGGAGGAGAGGCTGAAGACAGAGAATGGAGCAAATAATCTATGAATAGTTACTTCTTTTCAAAGTAAGTATAATTATCATCAGTATCAGACAGCATAATTTAGCAACTTTGTCCAGGAAGGATGGTATTAAAATCAGAATTAGTGAGAAAATATGGACACTTATTTCCAATGATATGTATATAGACTTTTCTTTCAAGTAGTATCTGATCCCAGAATCTCACCAGAAGGCACAGAAAATTAACATCAGTGAAACATTTTAAAGAAATGTTGCTGAAGGCACTTTGTTAAAAAGGCAGTTCGTTGTTAAGCTTGTCATGTACCTAGTGTGCCAATCCCCATGAAGGCACAGTTAATTCTAACCTCCATTTCTAGTGTGAATTAATGTCCCCACTCTTTCCATAGCTTGTCTGTAGCTGGAAGCAAGTTATTCATTGTCCATATCTTGGAAGGCTTTCTGTCTAATCAGGTAAAGTAAAGGCATATAAATTCTTGCAATTTTCTTCCTCTTTATCACAGCAAGGGGCACAGAAAAGCTTGATATTAAGCATATAGCCAGAGGCCAGGTAGCACCTTCAAGTAAAGCATAGGTGGAGAAATGGACTGATGTAACTTTTTATAAAATCATTTTGCTGCTATGCCACCTATACTTCAAAACAGACATGACATCTCTTATGCTTTTGCGGCCAAATTCTTTCATTTTCTCCTCTTTCTGGTTACAGAAAATCTAAAAATAAAAAAGGGATGCATTAATATTTAATTGGTCACTGGCATTTCCAGTGAACCAAAATTATTTCTCTTCTTGGCAGTGGCTAAATTTGACCAAGTTTACATAGTTGGTGTTCCTTTCTACATTTAATATGAGTGATTCCATTTAAAACTTCGATGGAATAAAATTAAAGTGTCATAAATCACATGTGAAGAAACAATTAATGTATACTTATATGATGAGTGAACAATGACCATCAACACCACCATAAACAGAATTCGTAAACATTTTTCAAAACAGAAAATATTATTGTAAATCTAAGAAATTTTATTACAAAAGTGAGAACAAAATTTAAAAACTAGTACTGGGTCCAGTACTAGTCCGGCTTCTGACAAATTTTAGACAAAATTTATCATAAAATCTCAGAATAAACTTGCTTACCAAAAATTCAGCATATCAGAAGGAAACAACAATCTAAGTAAATATTATTTCATACATGTGTTAAAATATACTGGAAGTAAACATTGAAATAGTAAATATTAACTCGACAATTTGGGCTCAATATTTTAGGCTTCATCCATCTATGGAATATACATGTTAAAAGAAATGGAGTTAATATTTCAGTAATAGATATATAAAACCTGCAGAATTGTTTCCGAACAGAAAGACTAGAAAGCAAAGGAGTTAAAAGGAGAATTTGGGAACAGGAATAGCTGCAGGCCTTAGAAAGAAAACAGATTAAGTTAGAACATGTTAACTTCAGTGTGGGAGAGAAAAAAAACTATCCATAATAAATGTGTTAGCATTTGCCAATTTAGAATTGAGTTAGAAAGTGAATTCTGTGTAAGTGGTTATCAAAAATATTGAAAAAATATTAGCCATTGTACCTGACAGAATAATATATTTTGAGCAAGTATTTTGAATGCTAAATGTATAAAAAATTTATGAAAAAAGGTACATCCTACAGCCAATTGACTGATATCTCTATCTTAGCCCTCCAGCAAATATGCAGAAATGATCTAGACAAAGTAAAAGACAACCAAACATGTAATAGAGTGGAGCTTTGTATCATGAAACTCAATTTGTAATAAAGCCCTGGCTAATTTACAAAAACAAAAGAACATACTCTTCTGATATTATCATACATTTGAGAGAATAATAAACTCTATAATCTGTACAACTTCACATTTAGAATTGTCCAGAAATCAAAAACATTCACAGATAGATGGAAATAAAGAACTTAGAAAATATTCTAAAAGATTAAAAAAAACTTCAGAAAAACACATATATTTGTGGGTTCTAATAAATATACAAACAAAAACATCCCACGAAGTTGTAAACACATAAAGAAGCTAAACTTAAAAAGCAAACTTAAAAAGAAAATCCAACCATGGAAACAGGGAGAAAACAACACATTATCCACAAGGGAATCTGTTCTAATTAAGGTTTTAAATCACATACAACTCATGCTCAAAGAAAAGTTGAAAATATAAACTCAGATCCTTCGTTTGGCAGATATCCTATAAATATGAAAGAAAAAGAACATCATTTTGTCAGTAGGATATTTCTTTACCAGATTTTTTTTTAAAAGAAACTACTAAAGAAATTTCTTCCGTATGACAAAAACAATACCACACCAAAATGATATTCTAAAGAAAGGATTAAGGTTTCAGTACTAGTAAAAATTGAACACATGAAAATACTTATTTTGATCTTTCCTTTTGGCATCATTATAAGTCTTATTATCTGCATATATTAAAATTACATTTACGTTATCTTATTTTTGGTGTGACTAACACATGCCTATCTACATAGTGACATAGTACATAATCACATCAATGAAAGCAGGGAGAAAAACCAGAGATCAAAGAGGTCAAATATTAAAGGAATAAATTTATTGCTAGAATGATTTCAAAAAGAAAAGAAGAGAACATATGTACCTAAACCTAGTTAAGAAGGGTCATTGTAAAATCATCAGAAAAGTGTTATAAGAAATTCTATATGTACAAACTAGAAAATTGTTGTCCCTTGGTTATCTCATGTTGTTACAGTATCTTACCTTGTTATCTGATATATTGTAGATATGTTTATTTGTTTATTTGAAATAGGATAGGGAAGGGGGAAAACAGAATATATAAAATCTTACATGAACTAGACTGTAAAGATTGACTATGATGCCCATAATACATTAATATAAATTATTTGATAATCTCTAATTCAGTTCAAAGATTAAAATACCCTTATATCATAAGGACTGAAGGAATTACCTACATTCACAGGTAAGATCCTTGACACATACACACCTGGACTTATCTAGCCAAAAGGTAGAATGTCATCAGTCTCATCTGGGTTGTGTGACTGCATAAATTAAATTTTGGATTTTATGTGAACAGAGTTATGGGGAATAAAAGCCAAAGAGAGTTCAAACAGATAGAGTGATTGTCAGTTTCTTTCCAAATGATCTGTCAACAATTTATTTCATTTTCAATGTAATAGACCAATTTAATTATCAACAGTAAGAGGTACATACTATTCTAATAACTTGGCAAATAATGCATGAAATTCAACATACTAAATATTTGAAGTGTATTTTCAAAATACTTGCACTATTTTAATATCCATTGTCAATTTTTGGATATCTTAATTTCATATTCGTACCAACAAAATATCACCTAAAAATCGATATATTTTTTTATTTAGAAGTTTAGTTGGCTTTCATGTATTAGATAACCCATCATTTTAAAATTTATGTTTTTGAGTCAATTTTATCTTGCCATGTGATTTTTTTCAGTTTCTATATTACTCAGCATTTTCTGAATCTTATTCTTGAGTGATGTGAAGGATTTAAAATTTTTTTCAGTAGCATCTTTTCCTTGTCTATCTGTATTCAATTATCTTCCAACATTTATAACTAGCACTGTTTTGTTTACTTAATTAATTAAAACTCCTAAGGAGGAGATTTGATGCAACTCATTAAATCAATATTTTCCCCTATGTTTGTTTCAGAGAAGCTCTTTCCCATCTCAAAGTGTAGTATATTTAAACACTCAAGATAGCATAAAAGAGACACAAACACACATCTCCCCTATCCCTTGATAAACAATAATTAATGTGCATTGAAGTTGGATATAATCAGTAGGTTTAACACTACTTTCATTGATTTTTCAATAAGGCTTAAGGCTATGAAGAAGAAAGTCCTTACTTTTTATTCCCAGTGTTTAATTTAATTTTCTCCCTTACTGAAGCAAATTATTCATTTGCTAGCACAGTCTTTATTTATCACCTCTTCTGGTTCCCAACTTGTTGCCAATACAATCACAGATCACAACAATGCTGTTTCTTAGCATTTCCAGCCAAATACTGATTGTGCTAAGCATGACTTCTTTAAATTTAAACATAATAACTGCTTGTTTTGATAAAAAAAGAAAATATACAATTGTGTTCCTAATGTCTATCCTCATATTAGAATGTAATTTTTTCAGAATGAAATTGAAAATGATGGGAAATTTATCTTCATTTGAACTTATTGTGTGTATGTATATGTATGGATTTATGTACATTATTACTACAAAAGTTAAAATGTTGTCTTACTCAAAATGTGAATACACGTTTTATTATTTCCATTTAATATTAGAGCGTTTCACTGCAAAAATAAGTTTTTCTGTGAACTCTGCCATTCTAAGCTGTTTAATACATTTAGTAACATTTATTCTTATCTTTTATTCTTTTCCTAAAACAGTTCCCTTTTTGCTAATTTTTTTCTTACCCTTGTATTATCATATGACATCCAGGGCTTGAAATATCAGCTTTTGCATTCAAAAAACACAAATTTTGAACTTATATGAAGGATTTGCCTTCTGTAGTAAGTGAAAATATTTGGACCAAAAGAGGACATTTTTTTTGAAAACTACAAACAAAGATTAGTACTTGTTTTAAGTTGCTAAATTTATATAAGTTGTAGTTTATCAAAACAGAATCTTCTGATTATTTTTGTTGCCATTCTACAGAGCAGTTTATGTAGACTGTGCCTGCTGACCCATGTCATCCTTGTTACCATTCTCATGCATTCCAACTGCCATATCTCTTTCCACAATTTTCTTAGATGTTAGACTACTGAATATTTTTCCCTTTAACCAAGCAATTTAGGTATATAATGAGCTCTGCTCTGTATCATTATACATCTTTAAAATGGCCTTCCACCCATCCCTTTCCTTATTTTTTCAATTGTCTTATTAAAGATATCTCTCCAAAACTTTAAGTGACATATTAGTTCAACTGAAGATGAACCTAAATTTTAATTTTCAAAATTAGGTAATTTAACAGTTAATGTTTAAATAATGCTGAGTAATTAGGACCTATCTATGATCAATGATGTATATATGTCTGTTTATGTGTCTGTGTTTGTGCATATGTGCACATACAGCTATTTGCAAAAAAATAAAACCTAAACCCATATAATATATCATCAATTTATAATCATTAAATATTCTACATGCCACAAAATATTTCAGTTTTTTAATGTCCAATAGAGAGTATTTGGACACCAATATTTAGATTAGGTTTCAATAACTTGTGTATGTATGTGTGTAAAATTTTGTCTGTACTGTTGATTCAAGGCTGTATAGAACAAAGCGATATAATATTCTTCAAAAGGATAAAGAAAAATGAGAAGAGGAAAAGAGGAAAATTCAGAAAAGAATTCATTGTATATCCTGCCAAATTAAGAAGAGTGAGAATGCTGGGTTTGGTGGCTCATACTTGAAATCATACATACTCAGGAGGCTGAGATCTGAGGGTCAAGGTTCAAAGCTTGCCCAAGTACAAAAAATGATCTACTACTCTTATCTCTAACCTATAGAAAAAAAAAGGCGAAGTGGGCTTGGCTCAAGGGTAGGGCAGTAGCCTTGAGCTGAAGAGGTCTGGGACAATAACCAAGAAAAGTTCAAGCCCCATGACCCACAAAAAAAAAAAAAAAAAAAAAAAAAAAAAAAGAAGAGTGAGAAGAAGGTAGGACAAGGCCAGGAGGGATCACTACTACACTGTTGGTGGGAGTGCAAACTCGTTCAACCACTATGGAAAGCAGTATGACAGTTCCTCAAAATACTAAATATAGAGCTCCCCTAAGACCCAGTAATTCCACTACTTGGCATTTACCCAATGGTCCAGAAACAAGGACAGACTAAACCCGCTAGCACAACGTTGCCTTCATTGCAGCACTATTTACCATAGAAAAGATATGGAACCAACCCAGATGTTGCTCAGTTGATGAGTGGATCAACAAGATGTGGTTTTTATGCACAATGGAATTCTATGCCGCTCTCAGAAAGAATGATATTGCCCCATTTGTAAGGAAATGGAAAGACTTAGAAAAAATCATATTAAGTGAAGTAAGCCAGACTCAAAGGAACATAGGCCCAATGGTTTCCCTGATTTGTCATAATCAGTAGAAACCCTGGGCTCTCCTAGCAGAGATTTACAATAGAACAAAATCTAGATACATAAGGCCATAGAGTATGACGCTAAATGTAAGGACCTTCAGGAAATAGAAACAAAAGACACATAATGAGTGATTGTTGTCCTTAATGTACTACGTTATCTCTCATCTCTTTTGCTGTCCTTTGGTTATCACATATTGTTACAATATTTCACATTGTTATTTGATATATTTTATATATGCTTAATTGGTTATTCGAAATAAGATAGGAAGGGGGCAAATCAAGATGAGGGGGGAGGAGGGAAATGCGGACCATGACATGAGAAAGGCTATCAATATTTGTGAAGTAATGTACCTTCTATCTGGTGAATATAATGTAACCCTTCTATTAATTACAATATATTATATGAAAAATGCAGAAGAAAAGTTTTTAAAAAAAGAATATTGGAAGGGGTGAAGTTTATCAACATATATCATATTTAGGAACTGCTTTGTTAAATTACAATTACTTTGTAAAACTACTTAAAGATAACAATATTAAATATAATCCTATTAACTGGGAAGTTAATGAAAGTTTTTTTTTCAAAGGAAAAAAATCAATTGCTAAAAATATTTTATTTTACTCAAATCCTTTGTCAATAACTCATGAGTTATTAAATAGTGCAAGTCAGAGACTAAACACTAGTAAAAATCCATGAACAATATTATCATAAATGGGCAAAGGGTCACATTAGTCTTACATAATAAATATGTTCATTGACAAGGTGTTAATTGGTTGTTCAAAGGGTATAGCAGGATCTATTAACAAAGCTTAACTCTGTTATCACTCATGCCATTGTTGACTTCAAGATGAACGCAAGACAGGAAACCATTATGCTTCTTGGTTAATTGCTTCAGTGAAAATGTTGATGCTGCTATACTATCTAATGAGAAGGGACACACTGTAGTAGCTTTGGCTAGTCAAATTGCAGGATTCTAATGCATATGAAGATAAATGTGGATATCTGTCTGATGATATTATCCTGAAGTTCAAGAGGCAATATGTAGATATAATATGCATTAGTATGTAAAGTTACATAAAAGGAAAGGAAAAATGTTTGGGTAGAAGAATATGCTACAGTTTTATTTTTGGCTGACATGAAATCCAACACAGAACAATGTTTCAAAAATGAGAAAACATTTCATGTTCACCAATACAAGGAAAAGAAATAAAGAGGAGCATGTTTTGAAACAGTAGTTAGAGAAACATTGTAAGATGATATTTTATTGAAACAACTGGATCCAAGTCAAATCTGTAAGTTGAATATTCAACTTACACTGTCCTTGGACTTTCTCAAGGCTAGAGCTCTACCACTTTGAACCTCAGCACACTTCCAGCTTTTTCCTATGTATGTGGTACCGAGGAATCGAACCCGGGTCTTCATGTATGCTAGGCAAGCACTTTAACCACTAGGCCAAACTCCCGGCCCAATAATTCTTTTATCAAAGAAAGGAATCACAGTATTTTATTCTATATTTTATTTAAAAAATACAGAGTTTGAATGTATTCAACAAAGATATTCTTATTTTAAAAGTGAAATGCTGTTCTCCCCTGATTTGATCCTTACACATTATTCATGTGAATCAAATTATTTTAGCTTAGCCAGTGCCCAGTGCCTATGGCTCATGACCACATCACTAGCTACTCAGTGGGCTGAAGTCTGAGGATCAAGATTTGAAAACAGCACCAACAAGAAAGTCTGTATTTATCTAATAATTAACATCTGAAACACTAGAAGTAGAGCTCAAGTGATTGAGCACTAGCTTTGACCAAAAGAGCTAAAAGAGAGCGCTGAAGCCTTGAGTTCATGTCCCAGGAGCTGCACATAAAAAGAAATATTGTAATATATTCAATAGATATTTAAAATTATTCAGTGTTTATTAAATCAGGAAGAATGAAATAAAATTGAAGCAGCAGAGACCTAGATGAGACAGATGTTTTAGTATAGAACAAAAGAGCATATTTGTATGTAAATGTGAGCATGAAAAGGAGAAGCTGACATAAGCTCATAAAAAGCACATACAAGCATGTAAATGTGGACACATCTTTGTACAGAGAAACTAATGGATTTTTATCATCTGCATACAATTATGAAGCCAGATTATCACTAAGAATCCATAAGAAAAGTATCAAAACCCATCTTTTCTCCCCATTTTCTGTCTCTTCCACATTAACCAGTCTCCTGAATTAGTAGTTTTGCCATGTAGTATATATATTTTCATTCAACTACTGATGAGATATTTTTAATATCAAATTGCATTATAAAGAGTAAAATTACATAATTAAAAAGGAAATCACCTATTAAGTATGTCACAGAAATTCATAAATAATTATACAAATAAGTATAATCAATATATATAAAGAAAATTAGAGAGTAAAATTATATAGAATGATCTTTTTTTTTGTGGGTCAATGGGCTTGTACTCATCCTGGGTGCTGTTCCTGAGCTCTTCAGTTCAAGGCTACTGCACTACCCTAGAGCCAAGCCACACTTCCAGTTTTCTAGAGATTAATTGGAGATAAGAGTCTCAGGTCCTTTTGTGCCCCGGTTGGCTTTGAACTTTGCTTGATCCTCAAATCTCAGCCTCCTGAGTAGATAGGATTACAGGCGTGAGCCACCATGCTCCACTTAAAATTTTAACATTAAATCAATGTTGTGAGGATCTTTTTCTAATTATATTATTTGAATTACTTTTTTTCAAATAGAGCTGCACGTGTAATAAAGTCCTATTCAAAATACCAGCAAAAATTTCCCAAATTATGTAAATACTTGTGGAAGCAGGGAACCAATAATTCTCAAATAATATCAAGCAAGAAGAAAAAGATTGCAAGTTAATTAGATAGATTTCAAGAGATTAAGGCTACAATAACCTAAATGGAGGGGTAATTAGCAAAAAGAATGAAAAGAGAAAAGAAAGAAGTAAAAAGAGAGTCGAGCCATACAATTCGATTATGACACAAAACGAATTTTACTAATTGCATCAAAGAATTCAGGGAATAAATTAGCTTGATCCTAAATTTATAAAGTAAAACAAGACCAATTAAACTATGACTAGGATATAATCTAGGATTGTTTTGCAGTGTTTTTAAATCTTTTAATTGTAATTAATAGAAGAGTTACTATTTTGTAGTCTTTGGACTGCTATGAGACAGAACAGTGTGGTGGCAGGAAGAGATGGTTGAGAACCATTCACATCATGACAAACATAAAGCAAGAAGTGAGATAAGGCTACTGTGACAAAATGCAACCCAAACCTTGTCTCCAAATGATATCCTTGCTACTCCTTGGCTCACTTCTTCCTGTTTCCACTAGCTCCCAAAATCCTCCTCCTCCTCCTCCTCCTCCTCCTCCTCCTCCTCCTCCTCCCTACTACCATTACTACTACTACACTACTACTACGATCAACTCCAGGAATCTGCAGTGGATATTTAACACTCAGTCCACAATAATTAGCATTGTTAACAACAATAAACGGTTGCAAGTGTTAGCAAGCAGAAGGAGCCAACAAACATCCTACATAGAGCTGATGGGTGTATAAAATTCCCAATTATTAAAATTTTAGCATATCAAAATCTTTGGATTCAGAAACATATTTCTCAAGTATTTAAGGATAATTTTACATATATGTTTCCTGAAGAGAATACTTTATTTCATATGCAAACAGAATAAATCACATATCCATTAAGAGAACTAATAAGGACGTTATTATACAGGTATATATTCAGATTCTACTCAGAAATAAGCTTGAAGACAGTGACATACGTAACATGGAGAACTCCAGGGTATGTTGTGTGTGGTTTTTTTTTTTTCAGAAAAAAAGACATTAAATCGTTTAAATTTATATTGGAATGGATAGCTCTGGTCTGTGACTACAGGCAGCATCTTTATTATCATGAAATGGAAATTGAGGAACATTGCTTAGGGTGAAGAGAAAAAGAATGTTTATTCTTTAACATTGTGAAAATGTTCTGTTCTTGCAAAATGGTATTAAAATATGTTTATATTTTAGTATTTTCAGGTACAGAAACTATACATTAATTGAAATCTCTTACTACAAATGAAAATACTCTACTCCTAATTTAATTTTACCAGTAATAATGGCTGAATTATGATCTATATAAAACTGATTCTTTTTAAGGGGGATATCAAGAAAAAGACATTACAAATCAGCATGTTTAACCTGCTGCCTTGGTTTCTACTTACTGCTTAAAATAAAATATGAGAGGAGAAATAATATAATAATCTACTGTCAAAATAAAAGAGATATGAAGTGCCGTTATTAAAAATGCCTAAATATTCAAGAGGGGAAAAGATCCTAAGTTTTAAAAATTGGCTCCCAATTAAAGATCAAATGAAGGACATGCTCAGAAAAACATTATTTAAAGATTAAGGAGAGATGGGACAGTTTCAGAAAGATCAATGGTAGTGCTTCACATCGCTAACTAGAAAAGTAATTATAATTTATCATCATTGCTTGATCTGTTTTTAATAAACTTAATTTCTCTACTCTACTGCATATTTAAAATTAGGTTAGTTACTTGATGTTATTTTTGATGAAACCAAACATTAGTAACATTTCATTATTCTTAATCTGAATCAGAGATGATTAAAGTAATAATAATCTCTAGGGTGTTAAATAGAAAGGAATGAATGATCTCTCCTGCGCTAATGCAGGCAACATACTTGAGTGTGGAAACACTTTAGAACATTTGTATTTATATTTGCATGTGTTTTCTTCATTTTTCTTTCTTAAATAAGACAGCTAGAGTGTGTTTGGCAATATTTATTCATTCTTTCCTTTAATCATTAAACATTCATTATGAATTTGATGGTTATTTCTCCTAAAAGCAAAAAAAAATGTTCAAAACAAAATAATTCATCAGTGTATTTAAGTTACTACAAAAATGTTATGGGCAAAGGACTTTCAGCTCTTGAGAATTTCAGTCAAAGGTCAAGGTATCTGTTACCGTGGATCTAATGAAAAACTTACTTCCTAATTCTGTAGATGGCTAATTTTTCAGTGTGTCCTCCTATTACAGATAATATGAAATATCTTTCCTCTCTTCCCCTACCTCCACTTTCTTACTCTTTACACCACTCCATCTTTTTTTTCCTTCTTTTCCTCTGTCTCTCCTACCTTTATCACTACTATATCTTACTCTTTTATATAAAGCTATTAATCTCATTAAGAGGACTTACTTTATGACATCCACTAACTTCAATGACTCCTTAAAATTCCTGTCACCAATATAACTACATTTCCTAGTTTTAAAGAGTGAGTTGCCTTTTAATTTGAGAATGTTTTAGGTATTTTATATAAAGTTTATCCAAGGCAAGGAAGATTTATTCAAATAATGCTAATCTTTAATTTTCTGACCAAGATATTACATTTGAGTGTGTGTGTTTGTGTGTGTGTGTGTGTGTGTGTGTGTGTGTGTGTGTGTGTGTATGGTTGTACTGCCTATTTGTTCATTTAAAATATAATGATCACAGAAAATAGAACTCTGCATATTGTAAAATTCAAAAAGTAATGAGAACATATAACACTTCCATTCATTAAAGCTGCTCTGAGTACTGGATTTCTTTTTTTTTTTTTTTTACCATTTTTTTTTATTGTAATTAGTAAAAGGGTTACACGATATTTGCCAGATAGAAGGTGCATTAATTCACATACATTGATACCCTTTCACATGTCTTGGTACCCGTTTCCCTCCCCCCACACCCCCCCCACCCGTCTTGGTTTTCCCTATCAAATTTCAAATATCCAAATACGAATAAGTTCAATATATCAGATAACAAAGTGAGATACTATACCAATATGAGATAACCAAGGGACAGCAAAGGAGATGAGAGACATAAAAGAAATGCAAATCAAAACAACTCTAAGATTCCACCTCACTCCAGCTAGAATGGCCAGGATCAGGAAAATGAATGACAACAGATGCTGGAGGGGATGTGGCCAGGAGGGATCACTACTACACTGTTGGTGGGAGTGCAAACTCGTTCAACCACTATGGAAAGCAGTATGGCAGTGCCTCAAAAGGCTAAACATAGAACTCCCCTATGACCCAGCAATTCCACTACTTGGCATTTACCCAACCACCCAGAAACAAGGACATACTAAACCCACTAGCACAACAATGTTCATTGCAGCACTATTCACCATAGCAAAGATATGGAACCAACCTAGATGTCCCTCAGTTGATGAGTGGATCAACAAGTTGTGGTATTTGTACACAATGGAATTCTATGCTGCTGTCAGAAAGAATGACATCACCCCATTTGCTAGGAAATGGAAAGACTTAGAAAAAATCATATTAAGTGAAGTAAGCCAGACTCAAAGGAACTTAGGCTCAATGGTTTCCCTCATTCGTCATAATCAGTAGAAACCTTGGGCTCTACTAGCAGAGATTTGCAATAGAGCAAAATCTTGATACATAAGGACATATAATGTGAAGCTAATTGAAAGGACCTCCAGGATAGTGAAACAAAAGCCATATAATGAATGACTGTTGTCCTTAATGTAGTATGTTGTCTCTCATCTCCTTTGCTGTCCCTTGGTTATTTCATATTGGTATAGTATCTCACTTTGTTATCTGGATTTCTTTTTGTTTTTAAAAACATTAAAATTATTTCATTGGCTCTCTCAGTTACAAGAACCATGGTGCTTGGAAACCAAAAGAGATTTATAATATAAATTTATAGTATAAAATTTATGTGATTACAAAAGTATTATACTCCTTACCTATCTACACAGAAATAAATATATATGTCATTCATAAATATTCATGTATTCCCAAGAATGAATTTTGAGTAAGATTAATATAACTGGATGTATTTGTAGATCATAGAAAAATGACATATCTCTTTTCTGTAATCTAGAAATACATACAAATTAATTTTTCTGTATCTATCATTCCACTTACTTAGCAAAGACCATACTTAGTATTCAGTAACCAATGAAACATACATAATGAATACTAGTATAACATAGGTAATGGAAGCCAACAAAACGTGATTATATTAAGTTAGGAAAAAAAAGGAGGAAAACAAGATGATTGGGAAAGGTTGGAGGAAGAGAAAGGGAGACAAAAACATGAGAAGGGGTATCAATATGTGAGAAGTAATGTGCCTACCACCTGGTGAATGTAACTGTAACCCTTCTATACATTACCCTCAAATAAAAAATAAAATAATATGAGTGAAATGATTACTTCCATGTCGTTTATAATTAGCATTACAAAAGTTATTTGATGATCTTCACTAGAATTTGTTGTACTTATGCACAATAAATCAACAATAATGTACTTGATGTATATGAATTTTTTGTATCTATTTATAAAGTATATATATATTTATAAAGAATATATATATATATATATATATTACTCAGGGTCTGAGTAATGTCTTTGGATTTTATCAAGGCTAGAGTTCTATCACTTGAGCCTCAGCACCATTCCTGGCTTTTTTCTATGTATGTGGTACCAAGGAAATGAACACAAGTCTTCGCACCACTAGGCCAAACTCCCGGCCCCAAGAGTTTATATTTTAATTATTTAGTTTTTACAATACTAAAGTTAACATAGTTCCTGATTTCTAGGTGTTTAGTGAAGGTTGACTTTAAGCAGTTTGAAGTTATGATAAAAACATTTTTTTCTCCTGTTGGTCATGGGGCTGGAACTCTGGGCCTGGAAATGGTCCTTTAGCTCTGTAGCTGAAAGCTAACACTCCACCCCTAGAATCTCAGTACCCCTTCCAGTTTCCTGGTGGTTAAGTGGAGACAAGAGTCTGACTTTGAACTGTCATCCTCACATACCAGCCTCCTGAGTAGCTAGGATTACTGGTGTGATCCACCCAGGCCATGCAAAAATATTTCAAGTCAGCATGAGGAATTTGAATTTGCCTTTTGGAATACTAGCAAAGACAGTGAAGACAAAAGGGGTATTTCATCATTGTCATCAACCAGAAAGGATTCATTACTGTCATATTCTTCTGCATACCACAAATGACATTTTTGTAACCCCAATTCCTCCATCAAAAATGAGATTTGAGCTGGCATTAATATGCAGCTGTCAGTGGCAACCCCTAGAGCTAATGCCGGCAAGGTCAGCAAGGAGAACTGCTGCTGTGAGGAGAACAGACTTATCAGGAGACCACACCTGCCAATGCAAAGATGCAAGGCCAAGGAAAAAATAAGACTCCAATCAAAGAAATCACTCAAGGCCATTGCCTTCTTAGTCTGTGTTAAAAGGGAATTGTAGAAGGCTGTTTATAAGCACAGATATTCAGAGTCTATTTATTGATCCACAGAAGCTACATAAAACTTGTAAGACTTTTCTTTAGCTTAAAAATATAATTAAAATATGACAATAAAAGGAAAGGAAATGATTATCATTGAAAAACTTTACATGTATATATTAAAATAATAATTAAAGCCATTAATCATTTATTGAATGAATCTTTGGTTTTATGTTTCACTGGAAGGTCTTTTCCTGAACTCACAGGAATTAACTCCTTCAAAACTACCTTTATCCAAAACCAGAATTACTTTTAGGGGATCAGTTTCAACTAACCTTCACCAACCTCCTGAATCTAGAAACTACAAGCTCCATAGTCTTTCATTCGATGTCTTGTGTCCAAGAAACATATTTCTTCTGCTTTTTTAATATGTAATCCTAACAATCAACCTAAGTTTTGGAGAGAATGCTAAGTAGGACCATCACAGTAATCATGAGGAAACTATGGCCAGTGATGTATAAAAATGTATATATTGGACTCAAATACAAATTACTGTGTTATTTTCTCTCAACTCCTTCTGACCTGAACTTGATTATAACCTGTTTATCCTTTCCACATACTAGAATTATATTTTATTACAATGATATGCTATAATTGTTTTCTTTAGTTGGTAGCACATACATGCATCAACATGATTTTTAGCAACTTAACATTCTAAGTATCAACTTTTCTGTTTATTTTCTCAATGCAATGGTGTTTAAGTTGTGATGATACGACTTTCATATTGACATTAACAGTTTATGTGATCATACTATAAAATATTTGAAGTAAAATAAAGCCATTGATGATTAAACTATTACAATGTTAATATTTTGAAGATGAATATTGAAAGTGTCACATAAAATAATTCTTCAATACAAATTTCTATGAACTGTTACTCAGTTTTAACCCTCTTTTTTCTGTACTGTGACTTACATTCATGACAAGAGACATCTACATTTTTTGTATAATTCTCATTGATGTAATATGTGATTCACAAAGATTTTCTAATCAACTATATCATATTTAAGCATGTTTTCCCCCAAAGGAACTAAAATATGAATTATTAAACTAAAGCAGCAATCCAGTAAATTTTACAATTTGCTAAACTGAGTAATTATGTAATAGGAAAACTTGGCTCAATGAACTTTTCTAAGTGTGATAGTCTGTTCTCACCACAGAATATCCATCATCAAGAACAAGAACAGCAGACAATGATTACGGTGTCAGAAAACAAATGAACTCATACTTATTTAAAGTGAATAATTAGCCATCCAAAACATTTTGAGTGATGCCACATTCGATTACTATCATTTTAATATATTGTTATATAGTTTTATCTTGCTTATGCTTCAAGATTTTAATTTCATTCATGTATTGCATAAGTTACAATTTGTACTTGGTATATACTTATTAGGAGAAAAAGGGTATATCCTGACATCCTGACTTCTTTTTTTTCTTTCTTTCTTGTTTTTTTTTTTTTTTTTGGGTTGGTAATGGGACTTGAGCTCGAGGCCTGGGTATTGTCCCTGAGCTCTACACCTTGAGCCAAGTGCCACTTCCATTTTTTTGTGTTTAATTGGAGATAGGAATGTCTTGATCTTTAGTGCCTGTGCTGGCTTTGAACCATGATCCTCCGATCTCAGGCTCTTGAGTAGCTAGGATTATAGGCAGGAGCCATGGAGCCTGGCTTGTGCTCACTTCTTGAATGGAATTGAAATCTTTTCTTTCCACTAAATATCTTTAAGTATATATGGGATTCAGGCCTGTTTTAGGCTTTTAACAGAGGTCTAGGAACATAATCCTCATGATTATGTAGATACTACACTATCAAACTAATCAAGTTAGCCATTAAGCTAACTAATGCAAGTGGCTTTATAGCACTAAAGTAACCCCAGAAAGCAAAGCATAGGAAACAGCTATTATTTTCTTTCTTTTAAGTAAATTAGATACGATCATTATAGCTCTCAATACAAAAACAAAATTATTTAAACTTTTTGGATAAGCATGTCATCAGAGTATCATATCCATAACTCATGCTTCTAATTCATGTATCCAGATTAAGTCCTAATTGATTTTTTTACCTTAACTTTAATCTATAGTTGCTGTTTTCTTCCATATGAAGTTACTTGTTGAACAATTGGATTTTATTATCTTATCCTCTGTGGTTTCTTTCTTTCTCTCTCTCTTTCTTTCTTTCTTTCTCTCTGAAAATACATTATTTATAATCCATGACCTCTTACCGAGGAATTAACTTAATTAAGAATGGGAGGGACCTTTTTGATGAAAACTTTAAAACCCTGAAAAAGGAAATTAAAGCAGAACTGAGGAAATGGAAAAAAAAACCCATGTTCCTGGATTGAAAGAATTAATATCGTGAAAATGGCAATCTTGCCAAGGGCTATTTACAAATGTAGTTCAATACCCATCACTATCCCAATGTCATTCTTTAAAGAAATGGAAGAGGCAATCCAAAATTTCATATGGAATCATAAAAGACACCATATAGCAAAAACACTTCTTAGTAGAAAGAACAGCACAGGAGGAATTTCAATACCAAACTTTAGATTCTATTACAGAGCTATAGTGACCAAAACAGCTTTGTACTGGAACAAGAACAGGCCTGACGATAAATATAGAACTGAGGACCCAGATATTAACCCACAGACCTCTGGCCACCTAATCATTGATAAGGGAACCAAAAAAATAGAATGGAAGAATGACAGCCTCTTCAACAAGTGGTGCTGGCAGAATTGGTTAAGCACCTGCAGAAAACTAAAATTGGATCCTATTTTGTCACCCTGCAATATGATTAACCACAAATAGATCAAAGACCTTGAGATAAAAGCCATTATGCTGAAAACTTTACAAGAAGGAATAGGAGATACACAAGGTCTCGTTGGCACAGGTCCAAACTTTCTTAATAAGGACCAAAAAACACAACAAATCAGAGAAAGTCTGGATAAGTGGGACTGCATTAAACTGCAGAGCTTACGTATGGCAAAGAACATAGCTAGTAAATTGTTGGGGCCTAGCCTCCATCTCTGAGGCCTGATTCTGGCTCAGCTGCAATTAAAGGGCTTTGTCTAGGCATTTGGTCCTTTGCATACCTCTCTTAAGGCATCTCTGTGTACGTGACTCGATTGAACCCCCCGGAGTTTCGCGGGTCTCGCAGCAGCTCAAGTCTCGCGCGCTTTCCTGCACCTGTCCTGCCCAGTACCTGAAAGCCCCACCCAGACCCTTAGTGGTAGCACAGAGGCCCTCTTCCTACTGGCTAGCTTCCCAGTGCCCACCTTCTCCTACCCTAACAGTATGTAACTAATTGTCTGACGCAATAAAGGAGGAGAGCATCGGAGAGCATCAGAGAGAAAGAGAGAACAAGAGATCAGCAGAGAGATCTGATGCGCTTTCATGGTTAACACTGCTTCTGACTCAGCGTGGTTTTTTCTTCCCCGGTGATTGGGGGAGGGCTGGGTCTTCGACACTTACCATCTTGCTCGGCTCCCGGGGGACTACAGGCTGGCCCTGTGTGTCCCTTCCCGTTCCCGTGTTGCTGCCCCGGACAGGAGAGGAGCAACAGTAAATTAATTAGGAAGCCTACAGAATGGGAGAAGATCTTCACTAACCACACAACGGACAAAGACCTCATATCTAAAATACATCAACAGCTCAAAAAATTGAATCACTCCAAAACTAATCTCCAAAGTAACAACCATCCCATTAAAAGATGGGCCAAAGACTTAAAGAGAGTCTTCTCTGAAGAGATAAAAATGGCCTATAGACACATGAAAATTACTCCACATCTCTGGCCATTAAAGAAATGCAAATCAAAACAACTCTAAGATTCCACCTCACTCCAGGTAGAATGGCCAGGATAATGAAATCTAATAGCAACAGATGCTGGAGGGGAGGGCCCTGGAGGGATCACTACTACACTGTTGGTGTAAGTGCAAACTCTTTCAACCACTATAGAAATCAGTATGGCAGTTCCTCAAAAGACTAAATATAGAGCTCCCCTATGACCCAGCAATTCCACTACTAGGCATTAACCCCATTGTCCAGAAACAAGATGAGACTAAATCCACCAGCACAACGATGTTCATTGCAGCACTATTTACCATAGGAAAGATATGAAACCAACCCAGATGTCCCTCAGTTGATGAGTGGATCAGCAAGATGTGGTATTTGTACACAATGGAATTCTATGCTGCTGTCAGAAAGAATGACATCGTCCCATTTGTACGGAAATGGAAAGAAAAAAATCATATTAAGTGAAGTAAGGCAGACTCAAAGGAGGAAAGGCTCAATGGTTTCCCTCATTTGTAATAATCATTAGAAACCTTGGGCTCTCTTAGCAGAGATTTACAATAGAACAAAACCTAGAGACATAAGGCCATATAGTATGACCCTAAATCTAAAGACCTCCAGGATATAGAAACAAAAGCCATATAATGAGTTATTGTTGTCTTTAATATACTATGCTATCTTGCATCTCTTTTGCTATTGCTTGGTTTTCTCATATTGTTACAATATTTCACCTGGTTATCTGATATATTTTATATATGCATATTTGGTTATTTGAAGTCGGATAGGGAAGGGAGGAAAACAAGATGGTGGGTGGGAGTAGAGAAATGGGGACCAAGACATGAGAAAGATTATCAATATTTGTGAAGTAATGTACCTTCTATCTGGTGAATATAATGTAACCCTTCAATTAATTGCAATAAAAATTCTATGAGAAAAAAAACATGACCTCCAAAATCTATCATCCAGAGATGTTTTATTTTTTTACTTATTAAATTTTTTTCTTCCAAACATCCTTACTTCCCACACATAGAGCTTAACAGGGTGTATTTCTCTTAACTTTACCATTTATAATCTGCATTAACTAAAGTAAAACATTCAGAACTACATTAAAAATGCAAATCATCAGTACACGTAGCAAAGCTATGAGGTGAAATAGAAATGTAAGCAGTCTGTAAATTTCTAATGAATCTGAAGTATTGTTTAACCAATATAGAAAAAGAAATAGTAGACAACAGGATTAAATTGCATTAAGATTAAACTTGGTGATCAGAAACCTAATCATGTGCCAGGTATTAGTCATTTTTATTCATATACTACTGCTTCATTGGAACTGAAATTCCAGATAGTAATAAGTATGACAAATATTACAGGATTTTTTTATTCTCAAGTTCTAATTTATATATACTTGGGTGGTGTTACAATTTTTCCACAGTTAGAAATCTGTGGAAAAATTAACATTACAATGAATCCATAGTCTAGCAATTTCATGGTTGAATGGTTTATTACATGTTTTAAATAATAATGCATACACCCGTTATTTTCATATCCTAACGTTCATTTAATTTAGCCTCATCCTATATGGCCATATGTACATAGCTATTGAACTATTATGATCCCCTGCTAGAAGAATCCTAGACATGTACTAATCATTACAAATGAGGGAAACTGTGGAGCCTATGTTTCTTTGGTTCTGGCTTACTTCAAATAATATGATTTTTTTCCAAGTCCAACAACAGATGCTGGTGGGGATATGGCTAGAAGAGAATACTACACTGTTGGTGCTAGTATAAACTTGTTCAGCCACTGTAGAGAGTAGTATGGCAATTCCCCGAAAAGCTATATAGAGCAATCCCACTCCTGGGCATTTACCCAAATGTCCATAAACAAGGATACTAAAGCCACTAGCACAACAATGTTCATTGCAGCATAATTTACCATAGCTAAAGTAGGGAACCAATCCAGATGACCCTTAATAGATAGAAGGTGTGGTATTTTTACACAATCAAACTCTATACTGACACCAGAAAGAACAAAAGGAAATGGAAAGACTTAATCGAAATTTTATAGGGAAGAAAAATATATTACAAATTCCTGTACTGCTTTCCATGAATTGAAATTCTATTTTCTTCAAACTATTTTCAGAAGTTCAAACAGAAGAAAATATGAGTCTTAAAATAATCACATCTAAAGATAATAAACCCATTCCTTCACTGAATATTCATATTTCTAAAACACAAAAAATATGTCAATGAATGAAGCACATTCTGAATTACCAACTCTTTCTCGTCACAATTACAAGCAGTTCTTTTATGTCTGTCTTAAATTAGTAAATCCCGAATACAATATTACTATATGGTTTTAAATTGTTGGCAAGTTATAAAACCAAAACTGCTTCCCAAAAATGTGCTAAAGTCACCACAGAGGATAGACCATAAATGAAAGAAAAAGAGAAAAAAAGACAGAAAAAATACAGAGTACATAAACAGCATTACATAATACAGTAAAAACATCAACCACAAGGATAAATTTTGTTTTTGCACTGACTCTGTTACCTGGTGTGTTGTATCCACACTATTTGTTTATTTGAATCAGGGAAAGGAAGGGGAAAAACAAGACCATGAGACAAAGGACAAAAGATGAACCCAGGTAACAGTGATATTCACAAGACAATATGTTGGAGATAAACTCTACAACTTGTGAGGGGTTTGGGGATGGAAAGAGGAAGAACAACATGGGAATGGTTAGCAGTATTCAAGAAGTACTGTACCCACTACCTTATAAATGTAACTGTAACCCTTCTGTACATCATCCTGAAGAGAAAATAAAATTTAAAAAGTGTTAGTCTTACAAATTAAACAAACATTACAAAAATAGTGAAACAACTATGCTGACTTTTCTACTTTAATTCAAACCAGAAGGGAGACTGAAAAATTTTTTGTGAATATTATTATTTATTTGAGAATTTATAAGTGCATATAAAATACAATACTGCTTTTCTTTCAGTTTTATGTAATTTATGTGTGGAATAACCTTTTAATTTTAAATAATTTCTATTAGAGTTGAAAACCTATTAATACGAACAGAGCCCTCATTGTAGGAAGGGAAATGTTTCCTTAGCAACAGAAAATTTGTCCAGAAAACAGTTTAACAAATAATAGCTTCCTTTCATCTGCTGTCATGCTTCTCATGCTGAAATCTTATAAAACTACATTAAGGACCATAATTCAAAATCTATAAAAAAACAACAACAACAACCCTGTTTATTCATTCAAACAAACCGTGAAAAAGTGTGATACACTTGCCAGCAAGCAACTGTTGGATAGAGGTGACCTATTTCCTCAGAGAATCGTGATGAACATGTACACAGTAGTGTGTAGCTAAGCCACATTACATAAACAAAACAATTCGCTTTAAGGTAATGTGTTCATCCCGTAGCCCATGGGCAAGGTCCACCCGGAAGGCCCACACTAATCTGAAAAGATGATATCCCTGTAGGATGGTCTAGGAGTGGAGACCGGTGACTCGAAAACTGAAGGCTGCTCCCCAAACTTCACACTTCAGCTTCAGGTGGAAATGTTCTCATTCCCTTAGCTGGCGAACATGTCCCCATGTTTCCCAATGATAATGAGAAAGTCGTGAAGTGCCAGAGAAGAAGCAACAGAGGCAGCGTGAGCTGGAAAGACAGGAAGGAGAGGGGTAAAGACAGAAGTGAAGTTAGTGGGCTTTCAAGGTGGCCAGATCCAGATTCTGACGAAGTTAAAGGAGAAAGAAGGCAAAGAAAAGGCCGGGCCCAGTTG
This sequence comes from Megascapheus bottae, assembly GCF_031878675.1. Taxonomy (NCBI): domain Eukaryota; kingdom Metazoa; phylum Chordata; class Mammalia; order Rodentia; family Geomyidae; genus Megascapheus; species Megascapheus bottae. The sequence goes on from NC_143512.1 coordinate 35,068,811, forward strand.
CCATTGCCCCATGCTCTTCTTTTGTGAAGAAAGACAAGGACTGACCAGGAGATTTTCCTTATGAAGAGGATTCCAGGAGTTGGTAACAGTATTCTAAAGCTGCTATTCCTCCTTCTGTGTAAGAAGAGGCTAGGTCTTTCAGTCGGCCTAGCAACTCCTTTCTTGTTCACAGGGGGGAATACAGGATGCAAGCTTTAGGCCCTACCTAACATTGATATTAGGTAACATTCTGCATATTGAATCAAAAACATGAAGTATCCACATTTACTGAATTTGAAAGTGTCTGAGATTTTAAGAAACGTTCCTAAGTATCTCATTATCGGTGTACTTTCCATACAAATGAGGCGAATGTAAATTTGTGTTATTTATGTCAATAAAATAATTACAGCCAGGCATTGGTGGCTCACAGCTGAGATCTGAGGATCATGGATTGAAGCTGGCCTGCACAGGAAAATCTCTGAGATTCTTCCTTCCAATCAACCAAAAAAAAAAAAATAGCCAGCTGTAGAGCTGTGGTATAATGCTAACTTTGAGCAAAAAGGCTCAGAGCTAGAATCCTGTCCCTGATCTTAAAGCCTAGGAAATATAGTTACATACACACAGAGTGAACTTATGCTTCAGCTGTTTATTTTACGTATAATTTATTGATATATTTGCTCATATTAATCACTCACTCAAATTATTCATATAATTTATTAAACTCATTCAAATTACACGCTCATTAATTTAGTTGTGTAGTGGATTAGCACACTTATGTGCAAAATATATCTTGAGACTTAAGAAGTTCTATCTTCAAAAGAGACTTTTCAAAAATAAATTATATGTTTATATTATGGGAATGTTATTCAAGGAAATATTTAGTAAAGCATTGTCTGAAGAGAAGTATGCTAGTAATTAGATTTTAATTCTATGGACCTTCATTATGTCCCTGTGCCATTGTGTAGGGGAATATGTTTCATATCCAAGGGAAATTATTATTAATAGATGATAGGAAAACTCCTGTATTTTAATATAGAAACTAATTCAGTGCTTAATACAACACACATGCACTTTTCTGTCTATCTGTCTTTCCATCATTCTCTAGTACTGGGGTTCAAGTTTAGGATTTGTCCTTCTAGACTTTTTGTTTGCTTGCTTTGTTTTCAGAAATGGTTTGTAAAATTTCTTTTTGGTCAGAACTGAACTTAAATCACATTGTTCTACTGAGGTCTCCAGTTTAGCTAAGATTTCAGACATATGAAAATTCTGTTTGGATTTTTTGATGACACGAGTATTCAATAATTTTTGCCAACCTTGGTCTTGAACCTCATTTTTCCTGTTCTGTACCACTTAAATTGGTAGAACCATCTTCATGAATCACTATATGCAGACTCAAATACGAAGTTAAACTATACATTATATACGTCATTTTAAGATTATAATTCTTGTATTCTGAAACCAAGATTACGTCAACCAGGAAAAATAAAATTACATGTTTAAAGTAAAAAGATTTTAAAGTATAATCATATGATCTTATGCTAAAATGAATCAGGAAAATACTATGCCATATTAAATTTTAAGGGTTTTAGATAGACTTATTGTCAAATACAAGCAAGAAACTTGAACTAACTTAATAAATACCTAGTGATTTTACAAATGATAGTTTTCATATATGAAAATTGATGATACCTTAATAATATTGTAAATGGCTAGGCACTGTGGCTCACAACTGTTATTCTAGCTACTCAGGAGGCTGAGATCTGAGGATCAGTGCTCAAAACCAGCCTGGCATTAAAGACCATGAGACTCTTCTCAAATTAACCACTATAAAACCAGTAGTGTGCCTGTGGCTCAAGAGGTAGGGTAGCAGTCTTGAGCAGAAGAGCTCAGGGAAAGCTCCCAGTTCCAGAGCCCAAGCCTCACAACCAAAAAAAACAACAAACAAACAAGTAAACAAAAACAACAACAAAGAAAAAAACAGTAAATGTTAAAACAGGTTATCTTTGGATGCCTTATTCTTTCAAAGAACAAATATATCATTTAAAAGAACTGGTTTTGTTCATGGTGCAATCTCCCTAAAGCTAGTAAAAATTAATGTTCATTTCTCTAGATAGAATTTTGGCTTTATTTGTTTTCTTATCTAACTATCATAGTTTTGGAAAAAAAAGATGTTAGCTGTGTCTAATCCACAGAGTTATATCATTGTGTCTGTACCAGTCTTATTTGTTTTTCTTTCTTTTTTTTTCTTTTGGAGTACTGAGCAACATTTATCTCATAGACATTAAACTCTGACTTTTAATGTACCTTTTTCAGTGTAAGTATTTTTATTGTAATTAATAGAAGGGTTACAACATTATATTCACCAGATAAAAGATGCATTACTTCACATTGATACCCCTTCTCACGTTTTTATCCTCATTTCCTCCCCCAACTCCTCCCCTCATCTTGTTTGCCTCCTTTCCTATCCTATTTCAAATAAACAGATATCCTTATATACAATATACAAGATAACAAGGTAAGATACTTTAACAACATGAGATAACCAAGGGACAACAAAAGAGATGAGAAATAACATAGTACATTAAGAACAGCAACCACACATTAAATGGCTCTTGTTTCCATATCCTGGAGGTCCTTTCATTTATAAAGGCTTACCACTTATAAATGCTAATACTTCTTAAAGCCACTTTTTACAGTATGTAGTTATATTCTAAGATTAACAAAAAATATTGCTCCAGAGGTGAACACTACTTTTTTAAGTGTTTGCTTTGTCTACAAGAGCAGAGTGCACATTACAATATTGAAAAGTCACTTTTGATTCCTAATGATAAAACTATGTGATATTTATTTTTAATAATACATTTTAACTCTCAATTAAAATATATTAATCTAAATTACATATATTATAGGCTATGTAAATATATATACACATATGTATAGAGGAAGAGAGAGGAATGGTCGGTCCATATGCCATAACTAAAATTAACCAACTATTATAATAATTTTTTCAATAAATAATGAGTCCATATATGTATATATGTATATATATATATGAAAACTTGTTAGGAATACAGGAGGTAGAATTATCTGTAGTTTTAGAAGATTTTCTGAGAAAATCCAGTCATCACCTGAATATGAATGAGTTCTGTTCTTATGATGTATTTAAGGGAAAGATTAAAGATCTTGGCAAGATTTTTCCCAAAGTAGAAATGTTTAAGACTTGCTTGTCTTTTAGCTATAGTGTCTCAAAAGTTCACAGAAACAATTCCTGATTGGTTTATATGGAATATAGATAATTGAATTTTACAAAGGAAACAAATGTTAACATTCTATTTACTGCATAAATTTTTCCTAATATATTAGATCATATTTTGTTTCAATAATACCTAAAGAACACAGTACAGCACACATAATCAGTTTAACATTTTATTACCAAAATGTTTGCAAATATGAGTTTAAATTATTGAGTGTGTTTATTTTCATCTTAAAGACTTTTGAAAACAAAGGGACACAGTTAGAAACAAAGGTCAAATTTATAAGTAATCCCTTGCTTGCTTAACCTTGACTAATTATCCATACAATAGACCATATCCCTTTAATTACAGTAATAATGTCCACATATTATGATTTAATTTATTCTGACAAATAAATATTATAGAATATTGTCTGTTTAACAGAATTTATATGTGATAAAATGATGGAAATTTCAGTCTAAAATTGAATAAAATTTAATAGCATTCAAACAAATATAAAATATTCAAAAAAGCAAATAAAAGCAATTAAATTTTCAGTATCTTATACCAATTATCCCCTTGGTTTTTGTTCCAGTCCTTGGGTTAGAACTCAAGGCCTGAGCACTCTCCATGGGCTAGAGCTCTATCACTTGAACCATAGCACCACTTCTGGCTTTTCCTATGTATGTGGTAGCCAGAAATCAAACCCAAGTCTTCGTGCATGCTAGGCAAGCACTCTACCACTAGGGCAAACTCCTGGCCCCTCCCCTTAGCTTTAATAACTATGTTTATGAGAAGTACTATTTAGCATAATAATCAGAAACATTCTAAAGTGAGAAATTTTAACAACATGATTTAAATAAGTTATATTTTCTATCCAAGAGCAAAAATACACAATTTTGGATATAGTAGATACGTGTTTGTTCATGCTGCTGTGTATACTTTTAAACTTAATGTTGTACTAAACTGTATAAAACTTATTAACTTAAATGTAGGTGATAGATGAAGTTATGTAAATGTAAGAAAACTAGAGGGCAGAAAAAGAAAGAAAGAAATGAATAAGTAAAGTAAGAAAATAAAAGAATATTGAAAGAAAGAGGAAAGAAGGGATGGAAGAGTAAAGAGAAAAATATACTTTTCTTATATTAGGACAGAATACAAAGCTATCCATAATATTATCTTCAATATTATATTAGTTTTTTTTTTTTACCAGTCCTGGGCTTAAGCCCAGGGCCAGAGGACTGTCCTCGGATTTTTCTTAAGGCTAGAACTCTAGCACTTGAACCTCATCACCACTTCTGGTTTTTCCTAAGTATGTGGTACCAAGGAATCGAACCCGGGTCTTCATGCATGCTAGGCAAGCACTCTACCACTAGGCCAAACTCCCGGCCCTTATATTATATTAGTTTTAAACTAGGTTGTTTCTTCAAAATCTTAAACTTCCTATAATTTAATTCAATCCTTCATCAGTATAATTGCATTACCATTAATATGTGTAATGTCCCTCTGAGTTTAATTTTAGTTCTGTTATACACATTGACCATAGATTAAAACTTGCTGCACTTGTCTGTGATTGTTATTCAAGAATTTTCTTGTCTCATCTCCATTATATTGTCTGTATGTTAGAGAAGACATTTATATTTAAATTGTTTGTGCCTTCCAATGCACATATGTGACATATTGGATGAAAAAGAGAGAAAAATGCAACAAACTATGTAAGTACAATTCTTTAACTAGTAGGCTTAAAAGATCTTATTTTCAACATGGTATATCCAGTTATTTATTTGAAAAAGACTATAACTCCTTCATTAGTCAATAGGAAATTGCCTCTAGGATTATACAATAGGTAAATATTAACTGAAGGCCAATTACAGGATCATATAAAATAACCACAAAGTTTATAATTTGTCTTATAACATTATGAAGCTAAAAATGATAAACTGTTCCTCTGTTGCTTTTTTCTTGATCTGAAAATCTGAAAAATCTTAAAACATAAGTTGGATGGGAGCATATGCATCTGATTTAAGTTGATGATAACATTCTAAGACAGAGTATGAAAATCATTTTTGTAAAATAAGTTCATCATGGTATCACACTTAAGGTACACGAGATTAAATCAGATCTACTCACCTAGGACTTACTTAGTTTCAACAAATTCTGATGTTGCTTTTCAGATATACACATGCTCCACAGTTGTTTCTATGCAAATAATTCATGGCTGCTATAATCTCCAAGTTACAGGAATTATTCAAAATACTAATCACTATTGCTTTTCCACACATTTTAAGTTGTTGTAAAAACTGGGGTTTTGATGAAACAAGTCAGATTATGAGTACAATGAAGCACAGACTTTTGAAGAAGCCTGTACTTTTAGATTGTTTGCACACCTGTTTCAGGGATTTAGCTCAGCTTTTCCAAAATTAGCTAGAGGACACAGGGATTGTGCCCTATCATCTGAGCCAGGCTTTCATATCAGACTTTTTGCTAGCTATTTCGATATAAGAGTGTTAGATTTGCTTTCACTACATGGCTCTAATCATGCTCCTCAGAACTCAAACTGCTCTGTAGATATGGCTATGGGCAAGAGCTACTGGAACCCAGAACATGACAAACTTTAAAAAAAAATAACTGCAATTTCTATAAACAGGAATTATATAATAAAATTTAGGGCCTTATAATGGATAAAATATCTGTCAAGATTAGCTATTTCAATATATCCATTGAGTAAGAGAATAAAATATGCATATTTTGAAGAAATTTTAATTCACCAGCAGATAAATTTTCCAAATCCTAATCTAATAATATTTTGAAGTCCATAGCTTAGATAAAGTCTCAAAGATAAATATGAGATATCTACAATAGCTTAGAATTTAATCAAGCAATAAAAATGAGAAAATAAGTGGGATAGAGTTTATGCACCAACTGAGAAACATCTGATTGCTGCGTTTTTGATCATCCTCATCTGAGGCACAATCTCTGGGTAGCATTCCATCTAACTTAGATAATGGTCCAACGTTATCTTTCCTAGGACCAGCTTTCTTTAGACCTAGGCTAAGGAAGATGTTCAAATGTTCTTAGAGTAGTTATCACAAAATCTGAAAGACCCAAAAAAAAGCATTCATGTGAAGTATAAAGGTGCTGTTCACTGTTCCTATTGCTTGATGTATGGAATTTAAAGAAACTTTTCCTAATCATTCAGTGTGAACTCTGTTACTCAGCTTTAAGCACAACGGGGCAGAAAGGAGAGAACAGTGATGGGAAATAACTGCAGGTATTTTAAAATGTTAATAAATAATTGAATATACCCATATGCTGTTGATTTACTTGAAAAGACAATGTGCATACTTAAAGCATAACTAAAATAATGTTAATAACAAAGGAAAATGCTGTTTGCAGTTATGGCATAGAATATTAGCACCATGAGGAATTAAAGTCCAAGATAGTAAAATATCTTCCCAAAGATGTCCTTGATTCAGTCAAGCGGTTATGTAAAAATATCTGTCACAAACGGGTAAGCTGTGGTTGCAGATAGAATGATGCTTAAAATCAGGCAATATTATGAATGAAATAGTTTAGCTTAGCCAGTTGGACCCTGTAAGTTTTATAAGTCTGTAAAAAGTAAAAGAGGCAGATCAGAGGAGGAATTGGAAGGAGAATGAAAGAGGCAGAATAAAAAGGAAGGGAACAGGAGAAAATAGGTGTGGACTTGTTTTCAATTGAAATTTATGTTGCCTATAAACCAAATCCAATGTAAAATATGAAATCTATCTATCTATCTATCTATCTATCTATCTATCTATCTATCTATCTATCTGTCTATCTATCATCTTTATTGTAAAGGTGATAAAGAGGTCACAGTTACATAAGTCAGGTGCTGTGAATGTTTTTGAACACTGTTATGTCTTTCCTCCTTTTGTCCAACTCTGATCCCTCCACCACAAGTTGTGAAATTCATTTTGAACACTGTCTAGTCAGTGTCTAGTGAGTCTCATTTCTGAATTAGTCTATCCATTTTCTTTTTCTTTTGTCAGCCTTGAAACCTGAACTCTCGGCCTGAGTGTTGTCCCTGAGCAATTCAGCTCAAGGATACCACACTATCCCTTGATCCACAGCTTCACTTCTGGTTTTCTGGTGGTTAATTGCAGATAAGAGTCTCATAGACAAGTGCTGGGGCTGGCTTGGAACTGTGATCCTCAGATCTCAGCCTCCTGAGTACTAAGATTACAGGAGTAAGCCACCACGCCTTGTTAGTTTATCCTTGGTCCCACCATTTATAGGCCCTAACTTACATTTCCCCCAAACAGATAAATTTACATAAAAGGCAAAAAGTACAGTAATAAAAAAGGAAAAAAAACCCAAAAGCAGATGAATGTAACTGTAACCCCTCTATACATCATCCCGACAATAATATTTTTAATCCTTTTTTATTTATCATATTTTCCTCTTCTAAGAATGTATTCCTCTGGTCTCACTGTGTGAATGTTTAAAACCCTGTTTAATTTATCACACCCAAGTGAAATTTTTCCATCTTTTACCATCCATTTTATTTGCTTGTAGATTTAGAAGCTCATTCCATTTACAAAAAAGGGGGGGGACCCACACAATCTATATTTCTTTGGGTCTGGCTAGTTTAGCCTAGTATATTTTCCCAAGACTTTTAGTTATTTTACTGCACATTGATTTACAATTACTGACATTTAAGAATACCACAGCAGGTGGGGGTGGAGCAGGGCGAGGAGCATGCATGTGCTGCAGCACTGGCACTCTCCCTGGACCATGCAGGGCCTGAGCCTCTCTCTCTGCTGGCACAGGTTCCACCTGCACCTGCACTCCTTGGCCACCATGTCTGTCAACATCAAGTGTGAGTTTGAGGAGCTGGATGGTCAGTCTCGGTGGCAACAGTTATACTTGGACATTCGAAATGAGTCTCATGACTATCCTCATAGAGTGGCCAAGTTTCCAGAAAACTAGATGGCAACAGATACAGAGATGTGAGCCCATATGATCACAGTCCTGTTAAACTGCAAAAGGCTGAAAATGATTACATTAATGCCAGCTTAATTGACATAGAAGAGGCATGGAGGCGTTACATCTTAACACAGGGTCCACTTCCTAACGCATGTTGTCACTTCTGGCTCAGCTCATGGTTTGGTAGCAGAAGACCAAAGCAATGGTCATGCTAAACCGAATTGTGGAGAAAGAATCTGTTAATGTGCACCATACTGACCGACAGATGACTGAGGGTTGCTGTTTGAAGAAACTGGATTTTGTGTGAAGCTCTTGTCTGAAGATGTAAAGTCATATTACACAGTCCATCTACAATGATTAGAAAATATCAATAGTAGTGAATCTAGAACAATATCTCAATTTCATTACACTACCTGGCCAGATTTTGGAGTACCTGAATCACCACCTTCATTTCTCAATTTCTTGTTTAAAGTGAGATAAAGGTGATATTGGCCACCTATTCTCACTAAGATTGGGTTGGTGACAATCATCTTGGTGGACACTTTGGTTGGATGAAAAACTGTTTTTCACCATCATGTCCTATAAATAGAGTTTTGCCTGACAAGCTTCTGCACTAGTAGCTGACAGCGCTGCGTTTATCTCAAAAGTTTGTCTGTCCTCAGCAAATGCCTCATACCCCCAAATCAGTGCAGTAGAATAGACATCAGCTAGGAAATGATATTTACAGTCACAGGCCCAGCATCTCAGGATCTTCACTGCAGGTTCCTCTGAAACCCAAACTGTAAACTGCTCTAAAACAAAGACATTGATGGTTGTGAAAAAACTGGTATATTTTGCAGTGGTATTCAAACATGTCAAACATACTTTATTTGACTGACAATGAGAATTCCTTTATTACAAGGATTTGTTTTGGAGGCTATCTGGATTTAACCTGCACTTGACAGAAGCAAATAAATATTGTGGTTTTTATCTACACTATTAATGGAAAGAAAATATCATTTAAATAATGTGTTGTAAAGTAAAATGTACTGTTGATATGGGCATCAACACTATATACCTAACAATTTCAGGGTAAAGATAATTTTATAAGTATTTAATCTTACTTTTGTAGTTAAGTGTACTTTTTAAAAGCACAGTTTGAAGTCTTACCACAAAGCAATACTAAGTTGTATGTTGATTCAGTTGTATACTGGATACATTTTTCCTTTTCCTAAAAAAAGTTTGATATGAGTAGTTAAAAGTGTGAATAAGCAATTTCTATAGACTTACGCATTTCCTTTATGTTTTAAAGTTAGCCTTGTTTTAAAAAGCAAAGTCAAAGACAGAATTTGTCTGTGTTTCTCTTTGGAGGAAAATTCTTACGGAGTAGTAGTGTAACAATTGGTCAAAACTTTGTAAAGGAAAGTTTCTGCCAGGTGTGATAGTAAACACCTGAGAAGCTGAGGCAGAAGGATCACAGGTTTGAGGCCATCCTGAGCTACACTGCAAGTTCAAGTACAACCTGGGCATCATAGTGAGACCCTATCTCAAAAAGAAGAAAGAAAAGAAATTGGATTATGTAAAGTCCATGCATGACTCATGCACTGGTTTAGGTTTTGATTGTTGTTGTTGTTGTTGTTGTTGTTGTTGTTGTGTGTGTGTGTGTGTGTGTGTGAAATTTTCAGTGTAATTACTTTAATTTACAATTGGAGTAAGTCATAATTGGGTTTTCAAGTAAAAGCAGTAAACTTCAGTTTACTAGACTGAAGATTTGAAATAAGATTTTTTTTCAAGTTCTCTTCTTCAATAAATAGTGTCAATGTGCTAAAAAAAAGAATACCACAGAAATAGACTGCTGGTTTTTAACACAAATAAAATAGTAATTTAGTTTTAAAATATAGATTTAAATATTAAACCTATTTTTGCTTCTACAAAAAGTATGTGTTTACTTTAATTATTTTTCCCTAAAAGAGTTACATAGATTTTCAAAGGAGAGGCTTTTAAAAGTATCTCTAGGCTACAAAGAAAATAATTAATTGGGAGTAAACTGCTTATCAGTGGCATATTTTTAAATCAATTTTCTACAGAATACTTGTTTGAATATGTCAACATCTTTGAATAGTCATTTGATTTATTTACAATTCAGCTGAGTAATAATGTTGTCATTTGCTCCTGTGTTTCACTCAGAGTATATTTTCTAAAATACTGATATTATAGAAGTTAGATGCTAGCATTGGGTACAAACACAACTACATAAATATAAAAATCTATGACTTTATAGACATATGTTTTATTACATAGTTTAATATGTATCTATGACATAGAGATCCTTAGCCTAATTTTAATTATGTTTAAAATCTAAGGGCCAGTGATTGTATATAGAGATTCCCTTCTTGAATACTTGTTTGTTAAACATGTCATTTCAAATATGATGTAAACATCAATGTTAATAAATTCTTTTTTAAAAAGTTAGATCACTAATTGTTGAGATGTATTAATAATTAAAGTCCAAAGTAAATTATCATCTATTTACATGTTTTCAAAAAGAAAATTATGGGTAAACATCAATGTTAATAAATTCTTTTTTAAAAAGTTGGATCACTAATTGTTAAGATGTATTAATAATTAAAGTCCAAAGGAAATTATTGTCTATTAACATGTTTTCGAAAAGAAAATTATGGGTATGGAAGTTAACCTAGTGGTAGAGTGCTTTCCTAGCATGCACGAAGACCCAGGTTCGATTCCTTGGTACCACATACAGAGAAAAAAGCCAGAAATGGTACTGTGGCTCAAGTGGTAGATATCTAGTCTTGAGAAAGAGCAAGGACAGTGCCCAGGCTCTGAATTCAAGGCCCAGGACTGGCAAGGAAAAAAAGAAAATTAATTCATAAAAATTTAGAGAACTAGTTTTTGTTACCATGCATAGAGGAGTTCAGGCAAAGCTAGACAAGTCCAGAGGGTTCCCTTAATGCTAACAAAAAGCTATATCTCTTTCCATTCCTTCACTTGCATCTATTTATTTTTCAGAGTTTGCATCATCAAAAATATGATATAACATGCGCGAATTCTAAATTTAGAGCAATTGGTTGAAGCAGCATTTGGAAACTGTTCCCTAGTGATGAAGAAGACAACAAACCATTTAATGTCTATAGTACTCTGGTTTCAAAGGACAATGCCAGCTGTTGTATTGACCACTGATCGTGTAGACTCCATGACTTTCTATCAATATTTGAGTAGAACATGTCTCAATAAAAATATTTAAAAGCCTGCTGTATCCAGGGTAGCCTTGTCAGAAATCTTTACCTTTTGAATTTATTAACTATTTAGATGGTCAAAAAAATGCTGCAAACCTGAGCTGATACTGATGTAAAGCAATGGCCAGATGTTCATTGTGAAAAGATCCAATAAAGACTGCAGGATTTGGGAAAATTCAATAAGTAGCTTTCAGATTTTTAACTGTGTGTCACGGTATGAAGAAAGAAAATCTAGAAAAAATATGAAGTACAATTTTAATCATTTTTTAAATGGATTAAATCAGATTAAAAAAGGCTATGGTATGTGACAGAATTAGTGCTGTAGGTATTCAAAGGGTGGCTATATTATTGCAGTACTATCACATTAAGGAAAGATTCATTGATAGAAAATGGTCCTGAGAGGAACATTGCAATGTAATTGGATTTATATTGATGACAGCCAAAGGAAGGCAGGAACCCTGCTGTAAGTTTTGATTTCCTATAAATAGATAATAGGATAGGATTTAAGGGAAATGAGTTTAGATGTGAGATGATAAAAGATAGAAAAATAGAGTGAGGATTGGAGGATTCCTTAAAAAGTGAAGCTTCGGTCAGTAGATTACAGATAATAATAGGATTTTAGTCCCACAAGAGAATTTTGAAAATTAGTTTGAACATACCTAAAACATTTCCTTATTCTAGGATAGAGGAATTTATGGTGTTAAATCAGAATTCTCATCCTGTAACTTCTCTAGAGCTGCTTTGGAATGTATTTATACCAGCTTTAAATCATCAGACATGAACTGTTTGTAGGCTGAGAAAAATTTTAAAACCGTATTCTGGAGATATTCTCATTTAGTCTCATCCTATATGGCTTTATGTATCTAGATTTTGCCCTATTGTAATCCTCTGCTAGGAGAGTCCTGGGTGTGTATTAATTATTACAAATGAGGGAAACCATCCTCTCTTTTGTTGCCTTTTGGTTATTCTCATATTGTTACTATATCTTACTTTGTTACCTGGCATATTGTATATATGTTTATTTGTTTATTGGTAATAGGAAAAGGAAGGGGGGAGGAAGATGATTGAGAGGGGTGGGGAAAGGGAAATGGAGACAAAAACATGAGAAGGGCTATGAATGTGTGAGAAGTAATGTACCTAACCTGGCTCAGTGGCTCACGCCTGTAATCCTAGCTACTCAGGAGGCTAAGATCTGAGGATCAAGGTTCAAAGCCAACTTGGGCACAAAAGGACCTGAGAGTCTTACCTTTAATTAGCTCTAGAAAACGGGAAGTGGGGCTTGGCTCAAGGGTAGGGCCATAGCCTTGAGCTGAAGAGCTCAGGGACAGTGCCCAGGCAGAGTACAAGCCCCATAACCCACAAAAAAGAAAAGAAAAGAATAAAAAAATATTGTCACTTCCTAAAGAGCCCAGCTGTAAACATGAGAGACAATAAAAGTCCACCTTTTTATTATCTTAGCATCAGGATTGCATTTCAATATATAAAGGCAAAGCAAAGCAGAAACCATGGCAGCAATTTATCTTGTCAAGTGTCATTATGTGTTTGTGTGCGTGTGTGTGTGTGTGTGTGTGTGTGTGTGTGTGTGTGTGTGTGTGTATGTACAGATACAGGGCTTAGACTCAGAAACTCAAGCCCTTACTGTTCATTTTGTTCATCCAGATTTTTTTTTTCTGGTTAGTCAGAAATAGTTTAATGGCCTTTTCTCTTTGGTTGGCTATAAACTCCAATCATCAGATCCCAGGTTCCTCAAGATCTAGGATTACAATAAAGACCCTGGTGAACTCTATTGTATCACAACACTGATAGGCTAATGAAACAAAAAGATTTAAACCTATATTAAAAGGCAAATGCCACTGACAGTGTTTACAGCAATGGTTGAGAATTAGGTGTTGGCTGACCAAGGGACTGTATGAATGATGTGTTTTTTAACTACCTAAAAAATCTACAGTTAATCAAACGGATTTCATTTTTTAAGACAAGGGCATGTTAAAACATCTTTGTGCTGATTTTTGATATATAGTTCTTTCTGAATTGTGAAGTAGGATAGTTGCTGGAAATGGTTTAAAAAATCAATAACAATATTAAATGAATGAGAATTATTGGTAAATACATTTCAAGTATGTCATAAAATAGATAACTGTTTAAGTTCAAAAATAATTTATGTTTAATTAATAGTAATTATTAGAAATATGACATGGCACAAGTTTAAGTAAGTGGGCTTTAAATAATTTTTAAGTAAACTTTATATTTTACAATATTATCCAGACATTATACAATGAGCACAGGCCCTTTAAGACATGAAAAAGGTAAATATTAATCAAGATCTTAAAATTTTGTGCCATTAAAAGTAAATTCATGTACATGAGTGTATATTCAAGTCTATTTTGAAATCGCCCTATTTAGAAGAAGTTTTCTACTTCTCAAAGGAAGTTTGTGGTTTATCATATAGGTAATTTTTCTTTTGACACTTGCAATATATTGTAGGGATGAAGTTACAAATGCCTCCTTAATATGAACTTTATACCTATAGATATTTTGCTGTGCAATTGTGCTTGTAGATGCATGGTCAAAAATTCTTTTCTATAACAAATACAAATTTAATCTCTGTGTAAATAGTAGCTGAGGCCATTGTGTGCACACGCTTCTCATTATTTAAAGCATGGTTTCATTGCCTTGTGGAATTTCTTGACATACAGTATTTGGAAAAAGATACTATTATCATCTATCTTCATATATGTGACTCACTGAAGCAGTAAGTTTAGGGTATTGACTATTCTTATTGATGAGACTAAAATATGCCCATACACTCATTTTATCTATGATATATAAGTTCCACCCAGATTATATATTCTTTATATCCGTATCCTTCTGGCTAAGGACACACACTGTCTTGGTAATTAAATGAAAACTTAAAGCTTTGCAAATTCATTTAGAAATAACAGATAATGCACCAGGATGTCAGTAATAGAAGAAAAATTTCACCCCCTGCCCAATTTTACTAATTGTCAGATGTCTGTCTTCCTAACGCCATGTTTATTTTCTTTTTAGGGATATCATAAAATATCTAGATATTAATGACTTAGACCAGATCAAGAGACTGTTTCTTCTCAAAATCTGTAGAGGCTTTATTTTCTAGGCTCAGTGATAAATCTTATGTAGATTTTGAAGAATTGATGCAGATTTAAAGGAATGGAAAAAACTTCCATGCTCCTGAATTGGAAGAATTGACATCTTGAAAAATGACAACACTGCCCAGTGCTATTTACAAATTCTATATTCATCAAAATTTCAAAACCTTTCTTCAATGGCATAGAGAAAGCAATCCAAAAATTCATATGGAATCAACAAAAGAACCCAAATAGCAAAAGCATTATTAGGAGGAAGAATATTACTGGAGGAATATCAATACTAAACTTCAAACTCTAACACAAAGCCATAGTAATAAAAGCAGTTTGGTACTGGTACATGAATAGCCCCAAGGTGCAAGGGAAGAGCACAGTAGACATAGAAATGAAAACACAGATATATATAGCATACTAATATTTGGCAAGGGAGCCAAAAACACATGTTGGAAGAAACAGTATGGGCAAAATTTACTATCACATGCAGATAACTGAAGCTAAATACTTAACATATTACCCTGCACCAAGAATCATTTAAAAATGGATCAATGTAACGCCATATACCATGGAGATATTACAGGAAGCTGGAGGGCTCCTAGTCATGGTTGAAACTTTTTTAAAAATATTTTTATTGTAATTAATAAAAGGGTTACATGATATTTGCCAGATAGAAGGTGCATTAATTCACATACATTGATACCCTTTCACATGTCTTGGTCCCCATTACCCTCCCCCCCACACCCTCATCTTGTTTTCCCCCCTTCCATATCCAATTTCAAATAACCAAATACAAATATATTCAATATATCAGATAACAAAGTGAGATACTGTAACAATATGAGTTAACCAAGGGACAGCAAAAGAGATGAGAGATAACATAGTACATTAAGGACAACAATCATTCATTATATGGCTTTTGTTTCAATATCCTAGAGGTCCTTTCATTTAGCATCATACTACATAGCCTTATGTATCAAGGTTTTGCTCTATTGCAAATCTCTGCTAGGAGATCCCAAGGTTTCTACTGATTATGACAAATGAGGGAAACCACTGAGCCTATGTTCCTTTGAGTCTGGCTTACTTCACTTAATATGATTTTTTTAAGTCTTTCCATTTCCTAACAAATGGGGCAATGTTTTTTTCTGACATCAGGATACTGCATCATGATAAACAAAAGCCTGGATACATCAAGAGTTGCTGCCTGGCAAAAGAAATAGTTAAGGACATAAGTAGAAAACTCATAGAATAGGAAAAACCAGTTTACCAGCTATGCATCAGACAAGGGACATATCTAAAGAATACTTTGAGCTCAAAAAAGTATATGCCCCAGAATAAACCCTCAGATATACAATGACCCCCTTAATAAATAGGCTAACGACTTAAAGAGAGACTTCTCACATGAAGAAAGGTTCAATGACTCTTAGCTATAAAAAGACTGTCCTTTTTTGCAAAACATTTTTAACATTATGTTTAAGGTAATCATTGAAACATCAATACCTAAAGATTTACCGAACCTTAGTTAAATTTAATCTCTTCAGGTATTTTCACTTTGGAAGGGTTTCATTATTCTGATTTGCATCTTAAAATGACCATCATAAATCCAAGCCTTTTCCTCTTGATTGTATCATTTATATGTTTCAGTAATTATTTGGCCACTGAACAATTTGTTTCCTTTGGTTTGACTGATAACTCATAGACAACACTAATAAAATGATATTTGTCCACTAAACTCTCATGTAAAATCACCAGTGAATAATTTTGGAAAACTGACATAAACAGATGCATGCATGCATACACATGTGAACGAGCACACACATTCACAGAAACCTCCCTAGTAATACAGGCCTAAAATTCTTGAATATTTCTTAAGATACTAAAAATATGACTACTTCATAAATTACAAGTAGATGAGATTCACCTAAGTTTAATGTATTAAATCTGTTGCAATTCAAGTACCAATGAAGACTACAAAGAAAATATACCTTTTCACATTATAGTCTTGTGTGAAATTTATTAAACTGCATAGTGGTCTTTTAGATACCATAACAAACAAGTATGAATTTCTAAATTACATGAATTTCTAAATTAGTTTGAATTTTTGAGTATGAAATATGACAATTTTAATTTATAGACAATTTTGTGAGTAAATTTACCAGTGATTTACTTTTATAGACTTAAATAAGTTTCATGTATCTCCTCCCAACTAGACTATTTTAGTGATACCGACATTAGACTTGAAATCATTGATCTCTCTTTCTTATGGGATGTAATAAAATATGTAATACATTAAGAATAAAATATATTGAACTTATTAAGTAAAACACTGTTACTGCAGTACCTTCAAGTTCTGTTTGATTCTATTCTATCCCATTCTATATGCATGCACAGTCTTTCTTCTCCAACAAAAGGCTGATTAGGAATGTAATCCTTTGATATAAGAGAAATAGATATTAAGATATAAAAATACGTTGTCGATGTAAATCTCAATATGTTCATTTGGATGATCCATTGAACATGAATCACCGAGAATAGTCTAAATTTAAAAAAAAAAAGAAATAGAAAAAGCAACTTTCTCCTTGAATTGAGTCACACAGTTTGCTGAAACTATCACTACTGCCAAACTGTAAAATCTATTACTCTTTATGCAGATTCTATAAACTATTTTCCCTCAAGATTGCTTGTTCTTATCATATGCAGTAACTCTCAAGATAAGTAAAAAATTCCAGAGCATATGACATCTAAATACAATGGTATCTACATTTACAGTGGTCTTTTAAGTTGATTATGTAAAGATTTTCACTGACAAAGGTTTTTATAAACAGAAAAAATTAGAATTCTATGGGAAATAATTTCAATATCACATATATTAATAATATTAATTCAGATTATTTTTTTCTAGTTTTATATGATAAAGGGTACATTTGCTGTGTCCCAGCAACAAGATTTGTAGTTATGGGAAAACTTCTCAATAATGGTTTAACTTTAAATAAAATATGTCTATATTTAATAAGGTATTTCAATTTAAAATGTAAAGCCAACATTTCTCTATGCAACATTTGACACATTGGGTAAAGATGACCTTTTTAAATGCTGTGAAATGTAATATTCTATTCATAGAAACTTGATTTAATGGAACTTGTTATGGAACATATCCTTAGATTCAGTTAGTAGTAATACTTCTGCCATTAATAACTGTTATGAAGTTAGATTATTAATGATTCAATGACTTAATTCTTAAAAAAGGCCGTAAAATTATCTTCTCATTATACCACTTTGTCTGGAAGAGTATTTAATTATTGTGTTTGTACAATAGGAGAATTTCAGGATCTGACTTAATATCTTTTTTTATCACTCCTTGGGTTTGAACTCTTTGGGGCTTTAGCACTGTCCTTGTGCTTTCTTTAAGGCTAGTGCTTTATCATTTGAGACAAAGAACCATTTCTAGCTTTTTCTGTGTAGCAAGGAATCGAACCCAGGGCTCCATGCATGCTAGGTAAGAACTCTACCACGAAGCCATGCTCCCAAGCCCCTGACCAATATCTTTATTAAATAGTTCATAAAATGATTAGAAAATACTATGGTCATTTTTAATTTTGTATTTTCTTCAAGCCTTTTTAAATTACATATTATTCATCAGTCTTCTGCATTGGTCCAATTCCATTTCATATAAATTCAGTTTTCAAACTCCTTCTCAGATATTTATTTCTACAATAAATGACTAGTATAATAATACAAAAAGCAAGATCATTTCCCATGTGGAATTTTAAGGTCCGCTTTTTAATACAGCAGAGGGAATGGGAAACAACGTAATGGTCAGAAGAGTGAAGAAAGTACCTAGTTGGCATGCTTACATGTAGTGAGCTTCATTTTTCATTATAATGCACAATTTTTATTATATGTTTATTATCTTTATATACTAGTAACAAAAGGGTTGAACATTCAATGAATCAGTTTAAAGTGAACATTGTCAATCATTTCATCATCTTCATTTATGCTGTATATGTGTGTGCATAAAAAAGAAAGAGTTTGGATTTAAAGCACTGTCTAAAGTAAAATTACAGAACATGGCAGAGTAACTTGATCAAAATCAGCATCTGTCCACAAAGCAACCATTGGGTTGGTGATTTGACAAAAACAATACAATAATAAATCAAAAGAAAGTACCACAATCACATCATATGTAGGAACTAGACACGACAAAAGATGAAAGATTTTACTGTAATTGTAATTAGAAGCATTGAGGGTTTTGTTGTAACCAGTCTACCAATCCTTATTTCCCAGCTCTAGCACTACTAATAGAGATGATCTTCTATGTTAGAGCAGGGGTACAATATAATTTTGTTCAAAACTAATTTTGGTTTGGCAATGCATTATTTCACTAACCAATAAATCAACATACCAGTTTGCATTTGTTTTTGCTTATCTTAGTGCAGTTTTTTGGGTAGAGCCCACTGAAAGGAAATACCACTTACCATTAAGACAGGAAATACTGGATATTGCTAGGGACAAAATGAAGATTTTGGGAAAGTACACTAAGGGGAAACACCACAGGGAGGATAAGAACTTAGAAGGAATATTTCGAAGCAAAGGGATTGTTGGGTCATAACAAATACACTTCTTTTTTGGACACAATCGTACCTTCTTTTGTCTTCCTCTTTTCATTTTACTCTCTTCTCCACCTACCCACAAGTTGAATGTTAATTTTCAACATAGTATCTATGAGTACCATCCCTGCATTTGTTTATTCTTCCATCCTTCATTTCTGCTCCTTAAGGTTGCTTTTGGCTATAAAATTTTAAGGAAGTCTCTCTCATGGCAGAAAATAACATTGAGAATATAGAGCAGAGACTCCAATGACTACACTCAATAAGAACCATACTTGCAAAATTAGGTCAGAAAAACAACTAAATCAAGGTAATTATGCCTCCAAGTACCTAACAACAGCAAACACTGAAAATGATGATGAAAGAGAACCTACTTTGTAAAAGTATTAAATTTTAATGACCAGTACAAAATTCTAATAAATACTTCCAAAAGCATACAAACAAACAGGAGTGTGGCCAATTCACAAGAAAAATAGGACAGATATTATTCCTGAGGAAGCTTTTAATTTTAAGAAAAACATTTTTATAACAACTCCCTTAAATATGAATGAATGCATAGAAAAGACATGAAAAAAATCAAGACAATGAATGGGTAAAAAAGGGAGGATATCAACAATTAGGTAAAAATTATTAAATTAGATTAAACAAAATCTGGAGCTGTAACAAATAATAGCTAAAATATAAAATTCAATAACAATGTTCAACAAACTAAGCCATTAAATTCAATTCAGTGCAATAAGAGTGAATTTTACTACAGTAACAAAAGCAAGTGTGAATTTTACTACAACACCAAAGCAAATTTGGCTACACGGCAAAAGTGAATTTGAAGAGAAGACAATTGAAATCATAAACCTCCAGAACACAAATTACAAAATAATGAAAAGTAATAATATTCCACACAAATTTACACTGGTATAAAATCAGATGTTTAAAAAGGCCTAATATAAAATAAGCACATGTATCCTTAAAAAATTGATTTAGATGTATGTCTAGACATTTAACAGAAAAAATTATACCCCCTTTCACAAGAAGAAGCATCTTCAAGGGGCTGAAGATTTCCTTCAGTAATAGAGTACTTCGTTGGAATGGAGCCCTGCCCTGGGTTTCATTTCTAGCTTAGATAATATGTTCTCTTCCTGCAAGAATCAAAAACCACATGTAAAAGTAACAAAGTTTTATTTTTATTTTTTGGCCCTTACATCAAGTACAAGTAAAACAGGAGAAAATGCATCATTTACCTAAAAAGAAAACTAGAATTATTGGCCTGCAGGTTAGCCTGGTGGTATAGTGCTTGCTTAGGATGCATAAAAACCCAGGTTTGATTCCTTAACACCACCTGCATAAAAAAACCTGGAAGTGGTGCTGTGGCTCAAGTGGTAGATCTCTAACCTTGAGGAAAGTCCAGGGACAGTGTTCAGGCCCTGAGAACAAACCCCAGAACTGGAAAAAAAATTTTATAAAACAAAAATTAATTAAAAACACTAGAATTATAAGACTGTGAGAAGAAAAATATTGGAGAAAATGTTCTTTGTTTTTCTACCCTTAACCTCTTGATCACCTCTCAGCCCTTTTGAGTACCCACTTTCTAGTGTTTTTTGTTGTTGTTGCTGAACTTAGACATTTCCTTTCTAAGGAATTACACTATTTGAGTTTTGCCTTGAAACTACTGATTTCAATTAATGCATTTTTGTACATTTATATACTACCCAATGAATTTACTTATAATTCATAAGCTAAATCTAGCTTCCCTATGTAAGGGAAAACATGCATCCCTTGTCGTTTGGGGCCTGGCTTACTTTATTTATTATAATAGTTTCCAGGTCTTCAAGTCCTTCCAGTTCTTTTTCTTTGTTCCTTTTTTTCTTTTGTTGGTATTGGGTTTTGAACTCTGGACTTGAGCACTGTTCCTAAGCTCTTCAGCTCAAGGCCAGCACTCTATCACTTAAGCATCAGCACCACTTCTGGTTGTCTGGGCATTAATTTGATAATCTCATGAACTTTCTGTCTGACCTGGTTTTGAATCATGATCCACAGATCTCAACCTCCTGAGTAGCTAGGATTACAGGCATGAGTCAATGGAGCTCTGATCTTTCCTTTCCTTTTTATTTCTTTATTTTTTTGTAAATCAGTTAACCTATTGGTGGCCACAATAAGATATCATTTCATGCTCAGTAGGAGATGATTATTTATTATAAGAGCTCTCGTCATGTAAAATGTGGAAGGACATGGACTCTTCTACTTGCTGATAGTAATATAAAATTGGATAATCACTGCAAAAGCATGTCAAATCTTTGAAAATTTTTATCTCCTCAGTATATACCCACAAGAATGGAACAAATGATGGAAATAAATACTATTCTTCGCATCCAAACAAGGAAGCAATCCAAATATATATCCATCAAAGTGTGATCAGTAAACAATGAATGAAATATAGGAAGGCAAGTAATTTGATATTTCAATGACTGTCTATATTTAAGAGATCTTGTCATTGTTATTAGAGTTGAAAATACAGTGCGTGCTGCCAGGATACTGAATGAGATGAACTTTCATTCTTCAGATTTCCAATTGCCTGAATATTCACCCTTGACTATCAATCACCCAGTATTCCTACTGATATCTAGTTGGGAATATTTGTGATGAAGTATATCATTTTTATTTCCTTCTTTTCTCTGAATGATAGATCTTGTTTCTTAATTCCTCCCAAATTTGTGATTTCTCCCATGACTCAGATTTCTTTCTCATACATTCTTTTTAAACATGAGAACATTTTGTTTTTGTAATTTTTATTAATTTATTGTATACTAGTGTACATATATACTGATATACATATATTCAATCTTAACTGATGAATCAAAGTTATTCCAGCAATTCCTTTTAGAAGATATCTGCTTGAGAATATAATTGAAAATGTCAAACTGGAGAGAAGAAACAATCACACTAAAAATATAATGAAATAATGTATAAATGAGTACATCTAACAATGTCTCATATATTCTTTAATAAAATTGCAGTACACTCTTTGTGTATATATACTCCAACTCACACTTGGGTGAATATGATTCCATTTACATGTAATCAAAATGCTGGCACCAGAAATCCCAGCTACTGTTTGAGATATAGTAAAAAAGATTGCTCTCTCAAGTCAATTAAAAGTCAGTCACAAACAAACAAAAGCAAAGCAATACAAATGGTGTGTCTCAAATAAGTGCATAATCCAAACTTTAATCCCAAGTACCATCAAAACTTAAATAAATGAGATGTTTGACATGCTTATGAGCATTTAATCATGAGTTACTTTTTCTCAAAATATCTAGAACCTACAAGTAATAAATGACCAACTGAAACAATTTCCCTAGGTTCACAGAAAAATATTAATTTTAAAGCATTGATTATATCTTGTTGACATGTATGTTTCTGTTTTGAATTAATATTAATATGTACTTCACTTATAAAATTTTGCACTGAGTATACTAAGATAATATGTTATACTATTATACTAAATTCAACATTTCTACTATTCTAATGTGGATAATATTATATTACATTATTCAAGAGATTATACATGCTATTAAAGTTCCTCAAATATATAATATATATGTATACTATATACTATATAATAAATATGTATAATATATAATATTTAGAGGGTCAGTTGAACATACTTCCCTGTTCAAAACAGAGGATGACATGGTTCAAAAAGATGTGTATTCATTGCAAGACAAACATAAGTGTAACCCTTCTGTACATCACCTGGTCAATAAAAATAAAATATATTTTGTAAACATATTGTCCTCATATGAAGACTGGATTACATGAACCATACTTTTTACTTTGTAGATCACAAGCCAAATTCAAGATCATATTGTTTTAGAGTGCTTAGTGCATTCCAATGAAAAGTATAAATCTAATACAACAATTACTAATTTGAACACAGGAAAAATTCTCAAATATTAAAGCCATTTTTCACTGTCATTAATTTAGAGTTTGTGTATATTTAAAATTTAATAGAGCTCATATCAGTCTCTAATCTCAAGAAATTTTCAAATAGTAGAATTTTTTCCCCCTTCCTTCTAGATAAGATTTGTATCCTGGTCCCTTCAAACAACAAGGATCTTACTATTGCTCAACATTAAGAAAATAGATTAAATTTCAGAAAGTTAATCACATTTTGTCTATATGATCTAGAATGTAGACCTTCTTGAGTCATTTCCATTAATTTGCAGAATGTCATACATTTCTGGGCATGCCATTTTGCAAATGTTAGAAATTCATGGTAATCTAAGAATTTATGAATATTAGAACCCCAGGAATATGACCCTTTAACCATTCAATTTCTAACATGTAATGTCAGATGTACTGATACAGTAGGGTCAATATTAATATTCAAATATGCCAGAGAAATTAGAAATTCTGAGAAGGAGATGCTGTGGTTCTGTATTAGGTGGTGATCATCACATAATTAGTACAAAAGAAAACATAGAGAGTTGTCAATTAATGGCATTTTCTTATGCCTTTAATAATTCAGTTAGGTGTTAATTATAGAAGATGGAATGAAATATAACATGCTGATAGAGAATTGTTAAATTAACAGCATATGCTCTATTTATATAAATTAATCCTACTAAAGATAACACACAAAACATTTGTTTCTTAAAGACATACACTGACAGGTGATTCCTTAGTAAACAAAATAGAGATTAACATGAAGGAAGTGCTTGAATTCTAGTTGTCAACCTATGGGTTCAGTGCAATGCAGCTTTTGCCTGATTTGATTGAAGAGTTCATAACACTGATATTTTCCAGGCCTGAAGCTAAATTAAACCAAGAAGACAAAGCTTGACAGGTGGCTCTTTCCTAAGGTAATTATTTAGAACCTGAGGTGTATTTACTAACAATGAGCTGTCATGAACCCTGACTATGTGTAGTTGAATTTATTGCCTTTCAGCAAACATTATCCAGTGTTTACCCTGTGAAAGGTGATTTCAGACATTGCTGATACAACACCAAATAAAGCAATCTCTTCTGTCATACACTGCAAGGCAGTCATATGCGGCAAGGCAGCTTTGGAATAATCAAGATGATCTATTTGACACATAGTGATATTTCAGGTGCAGAGGTCCATACGTTAAATATGTTGATGTGCTAACCTAAGATTTTATTAAAGCCAAACTAGGTATTCTCCATTTTTAATTGTCAGCTCATGCAAAAGTTAGAAACGTATAAGATAATGCCTGTAGCTGGGCATGTTGACTCACGCCTGTAATGCTAGTTACTCAGGAGGCTGAGATCTGAGGATCAAGGTTCAAAGCCAGCCTGGACACAAAAGGACCTAAGACTCTTATGTCCAATTAACCTCTAGAAAACAGGAAGTGGGGCTTGGCTCAAGGGTAGGGTGGCATCCTTGAACTGAAGAGCTCAAGGCCCAGGCTCAGGGGTAAGGCAGTAGCCTTGAACCGAAGAGCTCAGGGACAGTGCCCAGGCTGAGTTCAAGCCCCATGATCCCCCTCCAAAAAAAAAAAAAAGAAAAGAAAAGAAAAAAGAAAAGTTAATGCCTGTGCATAGTAACAGTGGTATTAAAAGTGTATTAAAAGAGTGAATACCAATTAAATAAGCACATTTGTAGGATTTATAAGATTTTTATAGGAAAATTGGCTGAATTGTGTACAACTACCTCATGGTTATTTAAATTTTTCTTCAGTCATTTTTTAATTAAAAAAGTTTCCATGTATGCTCAAAATAATTTATATATTGAAAATAAATGAAGCAAATATACGCTTGATTCTTAATGACATGAGAAAGGGTATCAATATTTGTGAAGTAATGTACCTTCTAGCTGGTGAATATAATATAACCATTCTATTCATTACAATAAAAATGCATACAAAATAAAGCTCAAATGATTTTTAATTACATGTTTTTATTGTATATGATAGCACTTTGATCAATATATACACATCTACACACATAAACTAAATTAGAATGAATCCCCAAAAGTTTTTTATATTTCCTACACTGTATTTAGATATTTTAAGTAAAATATTATTTTATTGGCATAAGAATGTGAGAGTAGAAAGAATCTCCTAAAGTGTTTCATATTTCCTGTATTGTATAGATATTTTAAATAAAATATTTTATTGCATAAGAATGTGAGAATAGGAGCAACTATTTGATAGTAATGAATTATATGCCTTCTTGTCTTCAATTTTTATCACTCACTAATTTGTCAGTGGTATTAGTCTTCTAATTAATGCCCCTAGCAATCCCAGAAGTTCTTTTTTGTCTCTCACGCACACATCAGATATTCTTCTCTAGGTTTCCGGCTTCTGCTCTGATACCCTACAAAGGCTCTTCATAGTGTATTCAAAGTGATGGTTTGAAAATATATATGGGCTCCTCTCTCAGTTACAACTAATTACTAGCTCAAATTTAATTATTACACAGGCTACCCTCTTTCTCAGACATCTTTCCAAGTTACTATTTGTTCATTTGCTAAAATGAAATAATCTTTTCTTGCTTTTACTTTACCTTCTCCTGAGGCTATATATTACCTCAGGCATTTTGCACATTTGGGTTTTCTCTATGGAATATATTCTTTCTTACTTTTTCTTTTGAAATGAGTGATTGACTACCTTAATTTTTAAACCTATACTAATAACATCTCAAATAGAACCTTATGCAAACTCCATTGCAGAGCAACACAGCCCAACCATTCCTCCAAATACCCTTAAAAAATTGCTTTAGGGCCATGAATTTGGTCTAGTGGTAGAGTGCTTTCCTAGCATGCATGTGTTCGATTTCTTGATATCACATACATAGAAAAATGTGGAAGTGGCACTGTGGCTCAAGAGGTAGAGCATTAGCCTTGAGAAAGCCCAAGGACAGTGCTCAGCCCTGAGTTCAAGCTGGAGGACTGGCAAAAATTAAAAATAAATAAATAAATATTTATTCTATAACTTTAGAAAACAGTCTTTACCACATATTTGTTATTTCCTGACATCAACTTAAATGTGAATATTCACTCTCAAGAACAGAAATGCAGTTGGCTTTGATTTTACTCCCATTGCTTAATTGAATATCAGAAATAGAGTTGTGGTCCCATAATTTTCAGTAGGTGAAAACAAATGGTGATTCATGAATAACACTTCTGCAACACAGAAGATGTTTTTATGGGCTTGTAGATATCTTTTAGATGTTGATGTGCTGATTAGTATGTCATTCTAACTTTGAAATATTCAGCACTCAATTGAACAAAAGTATGCAAACAAAAACATAAAACAAATAGCTTTCACATATAGACTGAAAAAGTATAGATTTTTGTGTTGTGAAAGACATTTTTTATAAATCAGAGAAATGAGAAGTCCGAGAAAGCATATTAAGTCTAAGTCTCATAAGTGAAGCTTGGAAATGTGTCTAGAATGAGATCTCTAAATGCTGTGATTTTAATATCATACTTAATTTATCAAGTTTAAATAGAATCTATTAATTATTTACAAAAATAAAAAATATAATTCACTTATTTTTGTCCTACCAGACTATCTCCTGTACTCACTCATTTTTGCCATATTTTCAGTTTTTGATTTGTCATTTACTATTTTAATTAAAACCATTCGACCTGTCCTGATCAATCCATCTGTCTCTATTTTTCTGTTGCAATAGCAGAACACCTGAGAAAGGGTCATTTACATTGTACTTCATTTCAGTGCCCTAGGACGGTGCAACCACTGGTAAGTTGCCATCCATTTTATGCTCCCTGCATGAACAGACAAATGAGAAGGGGCAAGTGTAATTGTGGCCAACAGGACAGTGATCAAGGGGATGACAATATCCTTTCCAGAAAATTAATCCATTCCCATGAAAACCACATGAATCCATTTCTAAACTGAATCCTCATGACTCTAAATGTTTCCTAAAGATTCCACTGCTTTTCTACAACATTGCTTTGGAACTAAGCTTCCACATTAGTGTAGTGATACAAGCCATGTTCTGTTGGACCCTATCACTGAGCTCTGTAATGCAGACATGGCCTTGCACAATGTATGTCTTCATATGAGTGGTAGTGGCAACATACACATCTCTTATGCTGCAATTCATATGTGAAAATGTTTGTGTTGTTTTCCTGGGTTTTTTTGCTCCTTGATGATAGAGTTTAGAATCAGTTTTATTAGTTTTTAAGCAAACTTATGTGTAACTTCCTATGAACAACTAGGTCAGCTAAGCTGCTCTGTTGATTTAAAAATACTATATTTCTAAATATATTTCTGACTGTATCCTGTAATCCTTTTTCCCACAACCCCACCAGCATCTGTCATTGTCTGAATTCAAAATCTTGGCCATTCTAATTGGGGTAAGGATTGTTTTTATTTACATTTCCTTTATGACCATGGATGATGAACATTTTCTCATACGCTTTTCTGCCATTTTAATCTCTTCTTTTGATAAGTCTCCCTTTAGTTCTCTTGACGATTTAGTGATTGGTTTGTTGGGTTTTGGGGGGGGGGGTTAGTATCTTGAGTTCCCTGTAGATACTAGAAATTAAGCATTTGTCTGATGTTTTATTGGTGAATATCTTTTCCCAGTTGGTTGGCTTTCTACTTTAATAGCTATGCTTTTATCTGTGCAAAAAATTTTATTTTTAGGTAGTCCCATTGATCGAGTCTCTCTCCAATCTGTTGTGCCCCTGGGATTCTGTTTAGGAAGTTTTTGCCTGTGCCTATGAGTTCCAGTGTCTCTCCAACACTATCGTGTAGCAGGTTCAAGGTTTTTGGTCTGATATTGAGGTCTTTGATCCATTTTGAGTTAATGCTTGTGCATGGAGAAAGGCTAGGGTCAATTTTTAGTTTACTGCATGTGGCTGCCCAGTTTTGCCAGCACCAGTAATTGAAAAGGCTGTTTTGTGGAGGAAAAGGAACTGTACTGCTGGTGGGATTGTAAACAAGTTCAGCCATACTGGAAAGCAATGTGCAGGTTTCTTAAAGAACTGAAAATAGATCTTCCCTACCATCCTGCCATACCACTCCTGGGCATCTGTCCTAAACATCATAACCCAGGATATGAAAAGGACACCTGCTCAGCTATGTGTATTTCTGCACTATTCACAATAGCCAAGCGATGGAAACAATCCAGATGCCCTATATGGTGTGTGTATATATATATATATACATACATACATACATATATATAGGTATATATATACAATGGAATTCTACATAGCCAACATACAAGATAAAATAATGGCATTTGCAGGGAAGTGGATGAATCTAGAGCAAATCATGTTGAGTGAGATAAGTCAAGACCAAAGGTGCATGGTATCCTTTATATGTGGCTATTAGATCCAAACAGTACAAGAGCAAGGACTCAATATTTGTATACCTAATGTTATGGACATGGTATTGGAAATATAAACACAACTACATAGATATAAAAAATCTATGATTCTCTAGACATAATATTTTATTGCATAGATTAATATGTATCTATGATATATAAACCCTCAGCCTAACTTTAATTATTTTCTAAAAATCTAAGTGCCAGTGATTTGTTGGGGTCTAGCCTCCATCTCTGAGGCCTGATTCTGGCTCAGCTGCAATTAAAGGGCTTTGACCAGGCATTTGGTCTTTTGCATACCTCTCTTAAGGCATCTCTGTGTACGTGACTCGATTAAACCCCCCGCAGTTTCGCGGGTCTCGCAGCAGCTCAAGTCTTGCGGGCTTTCCTGCACCTGTCCTGCCCAGTACCTGAAAGCCCCACCCAGACTCTTAGTGGTAGCACAGAGGCCCTCTTCCTATTGGCTAGCTTCCCAGTGCCCACCTTCTCCTACCCTAACAGTATATAACTAATTGTCTGACGCAATAAAGGAGAGCATCTGAGAGCATCAGAGATGAGCAGAGATCAGCAGAGAGATCTGATGCGCTTTCATGGTTAACACTGCTGCTGACTCAGCGTGGTTTTTTCTTCCCTGGTGATTGGGGGAGGGCTGGGTCTTCCACACTTACCATCTCCCTCGGCTCCCCTCCCGGGGACTACAGGCTGGCCCTGTGTGTCCCTCCCCGTTCCCGTGTTGCTGCCCCGGAGAGGAGCAACAGTGATTGTATATAGAGATTCCCTTCTTCAATACTTGTTTATTAAACACGTCATTTGAAATATGGTGTAAAAATCAATGTTAATAAATTATTTAATAAAAAAATGTGTCAGTAACGCATTTGTTTCAAAAACTTACAAAATTTATCTGATTTTCCTGAGGATTCACTGCAGTTTATTATAGTAATAATAAATGAATATAAAAATTAAAATAATAATTTCTCTAAAATATTTGTATTTTAATTGATAGAACATCACCTCAAATCTAGAAGTTTCTTTGGGAAAATTAATTCTGCTTTTCCAGTGTCACTTTTGTTTCTACCCTCCTGAGTTGGTTAGCTCTTTGCTTATCTCGATCCAATTAATATTTGCAGATTTCCTGGTGGCAACTTTCATATTCAAATTTATAAATCGATTACATTTGCATAAAGATATATAAAACTCACTGCTGAAATTCTAATAGTAATTGTATTTAGTAAGTCAATTCTGTGAATAATGACATTTTCTGTAAATTCTCCATAACTGGGCAGACTATGTAAAATGCTAATTTTGCCAATGGCAAACAGCAACCTACCTCCACCTATATTACTTTATATACTTATATGTATTATAATATTTAATAATTCTTAAAATTGTAGTAATTTCTAAGACTTAATCTAAGGTAATTATTCATCTGAGATTAAAATTAGCACTGTGGTCAGACATTAAATGACAAGTATATTTTTTTAGAGAAAGAAAATAAATGGTAAGTCACCATCAGTGTCTCTCCCTTGCTGTGAGACAAATGAGGCAAAAATTGAGAAATGCTTATCAGACAAATGATGAGGTCAAGATAATTAGAACTTGACAAGAACATGTTAAGTTAAGCTATGAATACAAATCAATAAATATAGTAAGATTTTTTTTCAGACTGTAGGAAGTGTGATTTCATCCATAGCAATTTCATATTTCATTAAAGCACATTAACATACAATTTATAAGTATTATAATTAAAAATGCCTTCGCTTGTCTATGTGAAGACACATATTGAGGCTACTTTTAGTAATTGGATATGAAATTGAAATCAAGCAAATGGAGAATCAGTTTTATTTTTGCATAGATGTTTTACAAAAATATAAACATTTGGTCAGCTTTAGGTAACATGCTTATATTAAAATATTTTTCTAATCAGTTCATAGTTAACTAGTTTGCTATGATCTAATATCTAGGAAGGACAGTTGCTAGATTTCTCTCATATTAAATGGTAGGCTGTAGTTAGGAAAGGAGCTTGAGAAAAATGACATGAGCCAGGACTGAACATTGGGTTGCAGCATCCTGACTGGAAAAAGATGTATTTATGAAAATCTCTGCTATTAAGAAATTGTTTTCAACAAAATGATCTTGAAGCAATTATATCTCTCTATTCCTTATAGATTACAGTAAAATACCAAGTATTTGTTATCATATTATTTATTTGTTTGTTTGTTTGTTTGTTTGTTTTGCCAGTCCTGGGCTTGAGCTCAGGGCCTGAGCAGTGTCCTTGGACTTTCTCAAGGCTAGAGCTCTACCACTTGAGCCTCAGCACCACTTCGGGCCTTTTTCTATGTATGTGGTACTGAGGAATCAAACCCGGGTCTTCATGCATGCTAGGCAAGCACTTTAACCACTAGGCCAAACTCTCGGCCCACTGTTATCATATTATTTAATGAGAGCCATATTATTGCAGAAATGTTTCTTTCAAATGGATAGAAAGTGTAGCTCTGATATGTGGTTCAGCTGAAAGAGTAATTGTTTTTTTAATGTCAACTTCACAGCATATGTGTAAATGGTCTAAAAACATCCTCTCCTTATTTTCAAATGAGAATGTGATCATATTTTAAAGTTAGATGATTTATAATTCAGGAGCCAGTGGCTCAAGCCTGTAACCCCAGCTACTCAGGATGCTGTAATCTGAGTAGCATGATTCATTGACAGTCCTGGTAGGAAAATCCATGAAATTCTTGTCTACAGAACTAGCCACTAGAAAACCTATGTCTCTATGTCTCACCTTGAGTGAAAAAGCTCAGGGACAGTGTCCAGGCCCTGAGTTCAAGCTCCATGTCCAAAAAAGAAAAACAAATTTAAAAAGACATATTTGTCTAATAACCACCTTTTTTATAAGTTTCCTGTATGATCTAAAAATATGACTTCATAAGAATGGCGGGTTTTAATTTGTTTCCAATCATTATTTAAACACTATTTAAGCCAAAGAAATTCCTGTGGAGATTTATACTGATTTTTCTTGGCAGGCTGCTTTGCACAGAAAATGGGAAAACTTGAGTCTTTCATTTAGCAATTCAACTAACTAAAATGGCTGCCCACATTTTACCCAAGTAATCTGCAGAATATCGGTTAGACTATTCATTATTATAATGTTCATTTCTTTCCTTGTACTGTGATGCTGCTGGCCTTGAACTATTTCTTGAACACTGCTACAGGAAAATTCCCTTCTTTCTTGACAGAAGTCAAGGATTTATGATATGCCTCTCAGCAGTACTAAGGCAAATAGCAAAAACTGTTATCCTTACTGAAGTGAGAATATGCTCTACAAGAGGTATTTCTTTTACATTGTTTCTCACTTTAAAAAAGAGAAAATGTTTTTTTGTCATTGTGTAAATGCTTAGAGTAGTGTTTAATTAATCATGTCCCAGTGTAATTATTTGACTTTTACTATCAATTTGATTAACTTATAGATTCATAGACATATTTTAGTTTTTACAAGTGAAGGACACCTTGCAGCCTGTTTTCTGTCTGGATTACTTTGCTTAATATAACTTTTCCAAGTCTTTCCATTTCCTTACAAATGGCGGAGATGGCATTTTTTTATGGATATGTAGAATTCCATTGCATATGTATACCACATTTTCTTGATCCATTCATCCACTGAGAAACATCTGAGTTGATTCCATATCTTAGCTATGGTAAATAATGCTGCAATAAATATAGTTATGCTGGTGGCATTACTGAGCCGTGGTGGTTCACAGTCATTTAGGTAAATGCCCAGGAGTGGGATGGCTGGATAATAGGGGATTTATGTTTAGTCTTTTGAGGCACCTTAATCCTGCTTTCCAGAGTGATTGAAAAAGTTTATATTCCCATCAACAGTTTAGTAGAATTCCCCTTTGGCCACATGCCTACTGGTATCTGTTATCATTAGTTTTTCTTGGTAATGGCCATTCTAAGTGGGAAGAGGTAGAATCTCAATATAGATTTGATTTGAATTTCTTTTATGACTAGAGTTGTTAAAAATTTCTTCATGTGTCTATTGACCGTTCTTTTTTTCAGCCACTGTTTTATTTATTTATTATTGCCGGGGTAACGTAAAGAGGGGTACAGTTACATTCAGCAGGTAGTAGGTACATTATTTCTCACAGATTGATACTCCTTCTCTTGATTTTGTCCCCATTTCCTTCTCCCAACCCCCTCCCAATCATTTTTTTTACCCCTTCCCTTCCTTATTTCAAATAAGTAAATACATGTATATACAACATACTAGGTAACAATATACGATAACAATATGAGATTGACCATTCTTATTGATTCTTTCAAAAGGATCACAATAGCTCAATACCTAGGTGCATATGACCATATATAATAATACTTATTGAAATGAACTCCAAGAAACGGAAAAAATGTTTTGTTTTTCTCTTTTTTTAATGCAGTTTGGAGCTGTTAATCTTCCTTTATCCCTGCCCCCCTTTGTTTATTCCTTATTGTCAGTTTCTGATTTTTGTACCCTTTGTCGTGTATATAAATTTATTTGATATGGGGAACAGAGTCGAATCACAGAAATGGTGACCCAGTTCACCTCTGAACTGATCCAATGAATGACCCAATTCAACAGTGATACTCACTAGACACTATGTTGGAAATAAACTATGTAACTTTGAGAAAAAGGAGTTGTGGGGGAGGAGTGGTGAAAATGAGGGAGTAGGTAACACTGTTCAAAAAGAAATGTACTGCTTACTTTTGTAATTGTACCTTCTCTATCACATTTATAATAAATTTAACGTTTAAAAATTAATGTTTAAAAATTATTAAAAGTTCTTACCCCAAAGTAGATTCAAAAAGATTCAGAGTATTTCTTCTATGTGAAACATTTTTCAATGTAGTACAAATATTGGAGTGAATGATTATAAGCTTGCTAAGCCAAAACTGAGCAACATGATATGAGCTGATATTACTATATTGACCTTGGATAAAATCGGTTGTTATGGTTTAGTGGCAGAAAAGGTTAATAGATAATAGATAAAATTGTGCCCTTTAAGACAGTGAACAATCATTTCAATAAGAAAAGTTATGAGTCCTCAAAAGATCAGAAAAATAAATGCTAGTAAATACAATGACCCACTCAATTTTAATTGATAATATTTTTCCAGGGAATTAACTTAAGATTTGAACTTTCTCAGTTTCACCCTAAGGGTTATTAGATATATATAATTTCAGAACTAAAAAGAGGACTAGGACTAAAGTGCTAAAACCATGCTTACATTTGAAAGATGAGGAGCTAATATATAAGTCAAGAAGTTTATCAAACTTTAAAGAGCAAACTGTGCTAAAATTAGACTGAATACTGGTCAGTTAAACAAATTTGAATACGTTTGTGGCATAAGACATTTAAAAACCTTAAATGAATGAAGCATTACTGTGAATTTTCCAGAAGAAATATAATCCATGTAGTTTATCACACTCACATTTACATAAAATGAGGAATTTTAATGTAGACAATTTTTCTAGCTGTTTTCTTTGTATGAAGAACACAAAATTTTAAAAATGCAAAAGATCAATTCTTTAGGTTGCATGTATAGTTTCTTATGTGTTCCTTAATAATAAGAACCCAATTCACTTTTAACAAATTTAAGGCTAAATATTATTCACATATATTTATTTCATTTTGAGAAATCTTTATTCAGAATACATATGAACTTTGGTGAACATAAATTTGCGAATTTTGAATAAAGCTTTGTAAGCTTATTTGGTTTTTTTCTTATCTACACTGATATTAGGAACTATTCTCTAACAGAGGTACAATTTATAATTAATTATATATCCTAATACCTGTTGTGAGACATATTTAATCACATGTGGGAATATGTGCACAGAATTATTTGTTACATTTGTGAGATTTTTGTGTATCACTTCATGGCAGACATGGTTTTATGTAAACAAGGTATAATAGTCCCTCCAAATAACTTAATGTTTATTCTAAATTCTTTCCTACTTTTTCCAAGTAACCATATGCTATTTTTTTTTACCAAGCTCTACTTCAACCAACATTCCTTAAAAATCCATTCTGATATTACTGAAATGCACAACTAAATATCGTAAATGTGTAGAAATATTAAGATCCATTTATTTCAATTAAGACAGGCTATTTTTTCTTTTGCTGCTTCCTTAGCTTGAATGCTGGGCCTTTTTTTTTTTCTCAAGGCTAGTGGTATGCCACTTGAGCCACAACATTACATTAGCTTTTTCTGAGTGGTTCACTGGAATGGGCTTTCCAACCCAATAGCTTCAAACCTTGATCCTGAGATCTCAGCCTCCTGAGTAATAAGGATTATAGGTGTGAGCTACTACACCCCAACACTGGACAGACACTTGAAGTAGGTTTGTTAGGTCAGGGGAATATACCTTTAAAAACAAGATGACTGGGAGGGGTTACTAGAAGAGGGAGAAAACATTGGGAAGGGGTAACAATGTTCAAGAAGTAATATACCCACTACCTGATGAATGTAACTGTAACCTCTATATGCATCACCCTGACAATAAAACAAAAATGTGTGTATCCTACAAATCATTTTGTTTTTCCCCTTCCCTTCCCAATTTCAAATAAACATATAAAATATACCAGGTAACAAAGACAGATACAGTAACAACATAAGATAAACCATAAGGGAACAAATAGAAATGAAATAAATTCACATGGTACTAATTTTATGAAAACTTTAAGCAGAGGGAAACTTAAACTCTACAGGTGACCATCAAGTCACATTTAACTTCTGTACACATCTAAAATTGGCAAGTTTGTAGTCCTACCATTTTGTCATCACTATGGCTCTTCTTGCTGTGGTGATTGACTTTCAAAGGACTTTGTATTTAGCCTTAAAACATGTTGAAAAATGCCACGTTTGCATAGACAGAGTATGATGGAAGAGAAACTTCATTAAAGAAAGAGGAAAACAGAAACACCCACAAATATAGCTTCTACTAATTCATAACGGAGGGAACATATTCAAGAATATTTAGATAAATTTAACTGACAGTTACTATTGGGTAATAGAAGCACGGAAATTATACGTTTGTCAGTCCTCAGAAATCACAATCCTATTTTTGTCATCTACAAATCTCTTCACCATTAATTGCCCTACGCTGTTGTTTGTGACAGAGAGGTGATTTTTCCTACCTTTTTCGTCTTTTGACAGCACAAGGCAAACCATGACAAGGGTCTTACCTAGTGAATTCTCACATGCGGTGTAGGTGCGAGAGGCATAGAGGGTTGCAGTACATGATTGATATGAAGTTTGCAAAATTTCCTTAAGTTTTTCTTTAAAATTAATTGCACTCCAAGAATATTTTCTTCTCATCAAATTCTATACTAGTAGCCTTAGCCAAGGATTTTGCTTAAACTTAACTCTTTAATGTTTCTTATCTTTTTACTTACTGGCCTTTTTTATTCTCTCTGCACTTTTCCTTCCCCTAATGGATACAGCTCTGAGACATTTTGAAATGATAGCTTTAGGTGAGGTGCACCACCTAGAATCCTCCCTTTGCCACCTGCTGCCTAATTTTATCAATCTTGTCTCCTGCTGTGGGAGCTATTTCCCAGCCTCCTGCACTAGATGCAAATGGAGTACATACATTGTCTTTTTGAACCCAGCAAGATCACAAATTATGGGACTCTAAATCACTTAGAGGGCAGGCTACACCGGGAGAGAATATCTCTCAGAAAAGCATTATGTTCTTCCATCTCTGCTTTAGACCATTTTCCAAAGTTTGAGTTTATACCTGTTTTCTTTGAAACTCATCAAAAGGAACTAGAGATAACTTCTATATACTTAAATTCTTAGTGTTTGCGTCATTTATGCAAACTTTAAAGTATATCCTGAATGGATAGCAGCCAATGTATTTTTAGTCATTGTTTGCTCACATATTCATATGGTTACATAAGGGCTCCTTAGCATTTGTAGATAGTTTGCTTTCAGGAATGGTGTAAGTTTAGAAAGATATTGTTCCATATACCTGGTCATTTTATCCAGGAAAAAGAATACTTCTAAGTAAGATATCTGATGTGTGTACTTATGCATACACATTCTTAGAGGTAAAGAAAATGAAGCGCATTGCATTCACAAATTATGGAATACATGTGGGAAAGAATGCATTACAGCGATTGGGGAATAGGAAGTAAAAACAGATATATCACATATGAACATCAAATACCTTTATTTTATTCTTTATGAACTAATAGTGAAATGTGTCATTAATATACTATAAAAGTTATTTCTATTGCCCGTTAACTTTAGTATGAAGTATGATGCATTAGAATTTAATTTTTTCTGCACAGTTTTTATTTATCTTTTGAGTTGATTTCAATATTCAGGCAACTAATAATTATCATTGAGTGAAAACATGGTGTCATTACCTTTAATCTCTGCTAAATATGAAGTTGAGACCAAAGAATAACAAGCTCAGCCCAAGTAAAAAGACCTCATTTAAGAAACAAGCTACAAACAAAAGACTTGGGGGCACGATTCAAGGAAGACAACACTGGATACAATCCCTACTTTAAAAAAAAAAAGGATGGCTTGGGTATCTCATATTGTTACAGTATCACACTTTGTTATCTGATATATTGAATTTATCTGTATTTGGTTATTTGAAATTTGATAGGGAAGGGGGGAAAACCAGGACGGGTGTGGGGGGAGGGTAATGGGTACCAAGACATGTGAAAGGGTATCAATGTATGTGAATTAATGCACCTTCTATCTGGCAAATATCATGTAACCCTTTTATTAATTACAATAAAAAATTAAAAAAAAAAGGATGGGCCAGGAATTTGGCCTAGTGTTTAAAGTGCTTGCCTAGCATGCACGAAGTCCTGGGTTCGATTCCTTGGTACCACATATATAGAAAAAGCCGGAAGTGGTGCTGAGGCTCAAGCGGTAGAGTTCTAGCCTTGAAGAAAGTCCAAGGACAGTGCTCAGGCCCTGAGCTCAAGCCCAGGACTGGCAAAAAAAAAAAGGATGAACAGAAAAGAGAACAAAAAGGACTTATTGAGTCTTTCATTTTCAGCTCATTTTCACTGTTCTGTGAATATCATTATGCTTGTTTTTACTTTATTTAAGAAGATTTGGGTCTATTATTCTAGTGCTGCTGCCAGTAGCAATGCTGTATAAATTTTGATGGAAAAACTTGCAATTGTTCTTGACAAAAGACTGCATGGGTTCCTTTCTGGAGGTAGAGAGATCATCTATCAGTAATTACTGAGTGGGCATTGGCATTGATTAAGAACTTGATACTAAATTTTGTATTGCTATTATATTATTGATCTTATTATTACCTATTATATCATATTATAAGTTATTATATACTATTATACTCATTATATTATTTGGATTCAATAACTGCTTGTCTAGAATTTACAGATTAATTAAATAGTACTCTACCTCCAAAACATTCATTGTTACAATGGGATTCAAAGTGTTTGTCATATTAAACTGCAATATAGCATTTAATATTGGAAAGTATCTTTCTTAATCCCACTGATGCATTTTTCATTATGCTTTCTTAATTGTCAGTGAACTATTGACAGTGAGTGGCAATTCTGCGGAGCTTCTCATCAGAGCCATGTATGTTCTGAAGGCCAGAGTAAGGAAATGGAAAAGGATGTTATACAACTCATTGAATCTCATTTCTCAAGTTTGTATACTATTTCTAAGTATATCTAGTTTTGATTCCCAGTTTCGCAAACTGTGCGGCACTGTAAATCTTTGTCTTTTATATGCAAATATTTTCAACTCATATGTAGCAATGTACATGTTCCCTCATAACCTATGCTTTCACAGCAGCACTATTTCTATGATAAATAGAAACATATCCATTTCTACGTGCCTATTTACTTTAGTTCATTACAAATTATATGATTTTATTTATTTAGGATGATGCATGCTAATTAAATAATGGCAATGATAAATTGGTACTAATGATAAATTTACTACTGAGTTTTAATGAACTACTTGGAATGTAAAGAGAGGTCTTGAAGAATGAAATACTATCTCTGTTCACTTGAAAAATTTTTAACATTTGACATGCATTTAACAATTGTATTTTTAATAAAAGTCAATAATTGCAAAAGTAATTTGGGATTACTGCAGATAACTAAAGGGGGAAATGTCAAACCTTTTTTTACATTGCATATTTGAAATGGAAATTAGGATAAAATGTGTAGATTGGTAGATTATTGGTAGATTATTCATATATTTGTAGCCTTATAGTATTGAATCCAGAGTTGCCAAAAGGAGGAAGCAATGAAAATCAGGACAAGTGATGAAATAATATAGAACTATATGTTTTGCTTGGTAAATTTAATGGAATAGTAAAATATACCTGAGTTTATTTTAGGAATACTCTAATCTTAAATGAATTTGCTTCACACCGCAGAGTTCATAATAACAAAAACCGCATAGTATTGGTGGAAAAATAGACCAGACGATCAATGGAACAGAATAGAAGATCCAGAAATAGAACCACACACCTCTAGTCAACTTGTATTTGACAAAGGAGCCAAAGATATACAGTGGAACAAACACAGTCTATTCAATTATTGGTGCTGGCAAAACTGGGCAGCCACATGAAGAAAACTAAAAATTTGACTCTAGCCTTTCGCCATGCACAAGCATTAACTCAATGTGGATCAAAGACCTCAATATCAGACCGGAAATCATGAAACTGCTACATGATAAAGTAGGAGAGACACTGGAACTCAGGCACAGGCAAAAGATTCCTGAACAGAATCCCAGGGTCACAACAGATTGGAGAGAGACTTGATAAATGGGACTACCTAAAAATAAAAAGTTTCTGTACAGATAAAAACATAGTTGCAAAAGTAGAGAGACAGTCAACCAACTGGGAAAAGATATTCACCAACAATACATCTGAGAAGATGTCATTTAAGTATGATGAAAACAATGTTAATAAATTCTTTAATAAAAAAAACACAGAGCTGAAGGTGTGGCTCAAATGATAAAACATCCACAATAAGTGGTAAAAGTTAGATAAGAGGTCTTGATTTCAAGCCTCAGTACTGGCAGGAAATAAAAAGCCAGCAAACAAAAGAAATCAAATATTTTCCAGTAAGATTTCGGGAAAGATTCCGGGAAGTTTGAAGGGTCTCTCACTGAGGAATGATTTTAAAAAAATTTATTTGCTAGTTGACTTAATTTTATCTGAAGCACCATTTCCACTTCAAATCCAGGAAAGTTGTTAGACTCCAAGTACATAGATGAGATTTTTGTAAAATCTTCAAATATATTCTAATTTGCTCCTGGCACCACCAAACCTATATCCTCATGCCATCTCTACACCAATATATCTCATGCCAAATTAATACCTTAAATTATAGTAGTAAATGGCAGCAATAATCGTAACTCATATGTATCTGTTATATCAATTCAGAATTTATCAACTTGTACTGTACAAAGTATAAATTAGAATTTAGAGGGTACATTTTTGCAAGAGCAAGTTTGAAAAAATAAAGAATGTATCTTATTTTTAGTGTTTGGTATTTGACATTTTTAAGAACTTCATTTTCCACATTTTCTTTTTCCCAACTGCACAAATTTATCATAAAATGTACACTGTATGAGGAACCAGTATGGAGTTTTGACCTCATAAATCTTCAAACAGCCTTAGAATTTTCCTAAGGAAAACATATGCCCTGACTACTCCTACAGCTCAACTTCTTCCTCCCTTTGAAGTCAGGGTACATTCACTGTGCCAGGCATGACGTTCCTAAGACTCTGCTGGAGAAGTAACTATTCTATTTCTATGGGACAACATCAGAGCCTTCTCATCTCAGTGTCAGTTAGGAGTTCAGCGAGTCTGCAATCCCGATTCAAACACAGTCAGATTGAAATTTTAACATGCAGTTTAATATGGGTTATCTTCTGTAGGCTTTCATCTCTTTGCCAACAGGAACCTCTTGCCCTATTAATTCAACCTTCCACTTTCCCACCTCTCATCTCTCTTTCTTACCTCAGGCATTTCTGCACATTTTTTAGGTAGAAAAAAAGTAGCAAGTTTTTTTTTATATAGAGAGAGTTTTTTATATAGAGTTGCTACTTAATGACTACCTCATGGTTCTCACTTTTTAAGACAGAGAAATGGACTTACTAACCATTTCTCTGGTAGAGGGAGTTATGGTGACATTCTCTCACATCTTTAAATATACACATCTAAATTTGTACAGCTGTGACAATCGTCCAACGCTAGAAGACTTTATTTAGCAACTTCATTTATCTTTACTTTCTGGCTGCATGACCGTCTTCAGAAGTATAAGCTATTCTGATGAATCTTTAAACTTTGAGTCATAACAACAAATACTCGATGAACATGAGAGTTATGATTGGTACTACTTTCTTTCATTATTTTTATTCCTATTACACAACTTGGAATGTTTTTGTAATCAGCAACCTGTATACAACCACAACATGTATAAAACAGCAACCTGTCATTTTAACAAACTTTTAAATATTACAATTTATTTTCTTTTCTGAACATTTAAAATATAGTACAAGCACAGTTTTAAAAGAATTGGGAGTATGACTTAATTGAGATATATACTGTCATACGGGAAGACCCCTACAGTACTGCATTCAAAGTCTCAAAATATAGATTGACTTTATGTATAAAATGTATTATAAAATTTTACAGTAAAGATTTGCTCTAGAATACGTAACTTTAAATAAAATTGTAATGTATAATGTATATAACACATATACACGTATTATAACTATTGATCTGAAGACATACATATAGATGTTTTACTATTGCATTTCCTTTTAAACTCAACTTCTTTGTAAATTCTTTACTCATTTGTATGTTTTTAACCTAGTTCATTTAAGATAGTCTGTAAAACTCATACTGCATTGGAAATTATTTTGGAACAATTATTTTGGAATAATCTTTACTTTTAATGCAACAGACAGATATTACTATTGTATCCTACAGATGAGAAAAGTAAGAGCAATCCATACAATATTTAATTTCAATTACACATAAACAATTACATACAGACTCTAATATTCACATGTATATGTTTGTACACTGTTATAGATGCCACTTAGTTAAAGATCCATATACATTCATTGATATGATTGGTTTTATAGTCAGCTTACAACACTACTACTTTGAAATGAAGACTCTTGTACCTAAATACAATAGTTTTACAGTGTGTAATGTATTTACCTTTCTTTGGGTGTGTTTCTAGAATCATATATAATACAGAAACCCTTGTTTGAAGCATTTTTACTACTTTTCTCCTGGTCTTATACAGGAAATCACGTTTAAATTTTAAAAGTCATAAAATGGGGGGGCCAGGAGTTTGGCCTAGTGGTTAAAGTGCTTGCCTAGCATGCATGAAGACCCAGGTTCGATTCCTTGGTACCACATACATAGAAAAAAGCCGGAAGTGGTGCTGAGGCTCAAGTGGTAGAGCTCTAGCCTTGAGAAAGTCCAAGGACATTGCTCAGGCCTTGAGCTCAAGCCCAGGACTGGCAAAAAAAAAAGTCAGAAAATGGGATGAGGAAAATTACATCTTCCAAGTAAACCTTGCAATGTTTCACTATGTAAAAGGAAAGTTAATATAAATCCACACAACTTTCCCAACATCTGTTTGCTACCATGAATCTCAAGAGGAAAGGTTAATGGAAGTTAATAATTTACCATATTTGGATTCCAGTTCTGTTTGATAGAAAGGGCTACATTCCACTGTGGGATCATGTCTACTTCTAAAGTGAGATGATAGGGAAGAAAATAATTTAGCTTTCAGTGTTCCTGTTGTGATCAAGGCAACATGAACTGATGAGTTGCTAAAATAGGGCTGGAAAATCCCCAAGTGCCAATCATTCAAACTCTTCTCCATAGCAGATCGTGCTAAGGAAACTAGTATATTCTGACTGAATAAGAATGGGAACTCAGTCCTTGGGCCAAGGCTACATGTATCCACTGACAATTAAATTACACATTTATTTAGGATAAAATTCCCTAGGCACAGTTTTTGGACTCTCTCTTTGGTAGGTTTAAATAACCGATGTTTTCAAGATGTGAATGCATATGTCCTCTATGTTTATGAACTTACTTGGTTTCATTTCCTCTCCATTCAGGGAACTTGACACATATTATCAGAATGTCCCTGGACCAATTGACACTAAAGTGAACAAATGTGTATCAAGAGAAAAATACATGTAATATTTTCACAGGCATGTGTCTTATAACAATGTTGTCACTAGCATTACTAAAACTATCCAACGTTTATTTAGAATCCATTAAACACTATTCCAAGTGCCTAGCTTGGAGTATTTATCTGCTGATCATATCACCGTTATGGTGTGACCACTTTCACAATCTCTAATTCGTGAATAAAGAAAAAGAGGAGCGGGAATTAAATAACTCACCCAAATTAGCACACAGACATGGAATTTATCTTGCAAGCTAGGTAGATGTTGTATGGTGATAGATTTAAAAAAAATTGTAATGTATAGAGGGGTTACAGTTACATTCACCAGATATTAGGTGCATTACTTTTCACACATTGATGACCCTTTTCATGCTTTTGTCCCCATTTCCTTCCCCCGACTCCCTCCCAATCAGCTATCTCATCCATAGACAAATTATTGATACTTAGCCTTTATGTCATATAAAGGATGCCACAGAGGACATTAGATTCATTCTATATGATGGTTAAACCCATCATAAAAAAATAGCAAGGATTTGTTTTTGTAGTAGTCTCATTGGCAACACATTTCTGTTCTGTACTATGGTATCTATTTTTAAAAATTAAGACATGAGTTGGAACACAAATCCAAGAATTGTAATAACTATGAGCTACACATGCTTTGGGTTTTCTTAGATTGGGTCATCTCAATCTAGAGTGGCTCATTGATCATATTTTACATGAGGATACATCTAAGTAGTACACTAGTAAGACAGAAGATTATTACTAATGGGGAAGAATATTGGTTAAAGAAAGCACATAATTAAAAGTAATCGACAAAGACAGCCATGAACAAAGCAAAAACTTACGAACTGCAGGTATAAATACTATGCACTTTTGAGAGTGACTACAATCAAATATATTGCCTGTATAAACAGTAATGACTGAGCAGGAGTCAACTTGAGAAAGTGGAATAAACGCTAGGTATTTTGAAAATCAACACTTCATTGATATAAACCTTGCTGGCTGAATGTTAATATAATTTACTGAGAAGACTATTTAAGAAACTATGCTTGGTTATTATTTCACTTGTACAGGAGCTACAGA
The DNA here is from genome assembly GCF_031878675.1 of Megascapheus bottae. Taxonomy (NCBI): domain Eukaryota; kingdom Metazoa; phylum Chordata; class Mammalia; order Rodentia; family Geomyidae; genus Megascapheus; species Megascapheus bottae. The sequence continues at coordinate 35,112,581 of NC_143512.1, forward strand.
CTGGCTGGTTTCTATGGTAAAGAATTTTAAATAAGATTTTAATCTCTTTATCTAATTCTTCCATCAAGCTTTTTATTGCTTTTATGACTTTTGAGAAGTATTCAGAAATGTTATATTCAAACAAGAAGCAGAACAAAAATGAAATGTGTTGAGGCATGAGAGGAAAGGAAATTGTATTTTGATATTTATCTATAAAGCAATAGAAAATGAAAAAATGACATGCCAGGGTTGTATCTTATAAGTTTATCATCTGTTTATCACTTTACAAAATTATTCACATATTTTAATAAGCTAATTTATTTACCCACTTTAAGAAATAGATGCATGTAAGATGCCAGTTGAGAACATCACCATTTCTCAGAAAGAAGTGAGGGAGAGGGGAGAGAGAGAGGAACATAGGGAAGGAAAAGGAAAAAGAAGGAAGGGAAGAAACAAGGAAAGAAAGGAAAGAAGAAAAACAACATAAGAACAAACAGAGAAATGTTCTTCAAGCTGGACAATTTTGTTAAAAAAAGATAGATGTCACAACAGATTGGAGAGAGAATCAATAATTGGGACTACCTAAAAATAAAAAGTTTCTGTACAGATAAAAACATAATCGCAAAAGTAGAGAGACAGCCAACAATACATCTGACAAATGCTTAATATCCAGTATCTACAAGGAACTCAAGAAACTAATCCCCCCCAAACCCAATAAACCATTCACTAAATGGGCAAGGGAACTAAAGAGAGAATTATCAGAAGAAAATGTTCATCATCTATAGTCATAAAGGAAATGCAAATAAAAACAACCCTAAGATACCACCTTATCCCAACAAGAATGGCCAAGATTTTGCACTCAGTCAATGACAGTTGCTGGCGGGGTTGTGGAGAAAAAGGAACCCTACTACTCTGCTGGTGGGAATGTAGACTAGTTCAGCCACTCTGGAAAGCAGTGTGGAGGTTCCTTAAAGAACTGAAAATAGACCTTCCCTACCATCCCGCCATACCACTTCTGGGCATCTATCCTAAACATCATGACCCAAGATATGATAAGGACACCTGCTCAGCTCTGTTTATCTCTGCACTATTCACAAAAGCCAGGCAATGGAAACAATCCAGATGCCCTACCGCAGATGAATGGATACAGAAAATGTGGTATACATACACAATGGAATTCTACATAGCCAACAGACAAGATAAAATAATGGCATTCACAGGGAAGTGGATGAATCTAGAGCAAATCATGTTGAGTAAGACAAGTAAAGACCTAAGGAACAAAAGGCACATGGTATCCTTAATATGTGGCTATTAAATCCAAAGAGTACAAGAGCGAGGACTCAGTAACTGCATACCCAATGCTATGGACATGGTAATGGAAATATAACTATATAGACATAAAAACCTATGACTCTATAGACATAATGTTTTATTTCATAAATTAATGTTTCTATGACATACAAACCTTTGGCCTAATTTTGATTAAGTTCTAAATACGAAGTCCCAGTGATTGTAAATAGGGATTCCCTCCTTGAACACTTGTTTGTTAAACTTGTCCTTTAAAATATGATGTAAAAATCAACGTTAATAAATTCTTTAATAAAAAATAGATGTGCTAAATGTGCAGGTTTTATCAGAGATATTATGCATATAAAATTATTTTTGGCAATAAGAGTAGTTTTATGTTATTAATAAAAGCAAATTGATATATGCATTATATTTGTGAGTAAATAATAGCTTATACTTTAAAATATCTTATATATTACCATATTAATTGGATGTAAACACTAACTGCTTCATTCAATGTCATAAAACAAAGAGTAATTTGTATTGTATAATATATATCTCTGTAAATTAAGTGGTACAGTATCACTGTGGTTGAAATGTGAGTCAGGTAACTGTGACTCACAGTTTGCCTCAAATATATTCCTATCATTTTATCCATATGGTTTTTCATATGATTTTGCTGTTTACTATGATAGTAATGTTTAGACTTTTCAAGTGTGTCTAGTAGGACTTGTGCGTATTAGATTAGAGCCCAGACTGAATAAGCAGCAGTAGCTACTTTGTATAGGGATTCAGTACTTGAAGAAATAAGTGTGAACCATATAGTGCCCTAGCAAACTGTCATGGCCTCAGCTTGTCTTACATTTTGTCTGTTGAGTTGATGATATGAACTTGTATTCTTGGATATAAAAGCATGCATACTTGCCAGCATACCTTAATTTTAAATGAAGAAACAAAAAACATAAATGGAAAGTATAAAAGGGCATAACCAGACTTAATAATTGAATAAGATGAAATGATGAAATAGCATCCCTAAACATCTGTTTGTGACGGTAAATATGCCTAGCTGAATCCCTGACTTATGTGGAAGAATACTGGCAAGAGCTCTAAACTCAAAATCCAGGACTGAGACCAAAAAATTAAATATAAATATAATACAGCTTCTTCATAGATTAACAGTTCACAAAATAATTGATTACATACTGGATAACTGTTCTCATGTTTATTTAGAAGAAAAATTCACAAGCAGAAAATAAGGCTTGACATCCACAAGGTGTTTTGCTAAGCTATTTTATGAGTATAAAATTTTATTATGAATTTTATAAAATTGTGTTCTTAGTTTCATTATTAAAATAATATGGGGTCATATGGGTGATAATATAGGATGGTAGGTTAATGAGAACAAGCAGGAGGATTAAAATAAAGACAGCAATGTTTCTTGTGAAATGAACAATGAAGCTAAAAAGAAATGTGTGTTATTCCCTGGTGAAGGGGTGCAGATAACTGCTATTCTGAGCATTAAAGTTCTTTAAGGTCCTGTCTGCCTCCCTCTGGAGTAGTAGGGATACAGGTACAAAAGTAGGAAGGTTCAGTGAATCTCCACTTCTGCACTGGTATTTTAGCTCTGCTGTCACCTCTCTTACATGTGAAATATTTTGAAATAATATCACGACAAAAACATTTCAACTTAGAAAGTCACAAGATAGTTGCTGATGTTTTGGGATTCTTGGTGTGAGTAGCATTTGTAGTGTCTCTTCATGGACACATGCTGCCTCAAATTCATATGTTTGTTCACTGTTGAATTGATACCTTATGAGTTGTGCGAATATATGTATCTGTGTGTATATCTGTGTGTATGTGTGGGTATATGTGAGTCAAATTTCCATTGAATAAGTATATGAGTCACACTGCAATATAACCTAACATCATCCTTTATAATACCATCTGTGAAAACCATAATTCTGAGTGAAGTCATATTCGAAGCCTCTGAAGACTAGAGTTGTAACGTGTATGAATTTAGGGAAAGGCAATTCAGCAATAACGTATCTCCACAGTTCAAGGATCTTTTTCTTTAAATGTTGCTCATATTACCTGTTAGGTTTGATTTTTTGTCCTTTTAAAAACTGAATATAATTGAAAAGGAATAGTTCAACAAAGTGATCCAAAGGCACTCAGTTTCATTAGATATTAAAATTGTACTTAATAGTCAATATTTGCACATAAATATTTTAAAGGAGAGGAAGTCAAATAGCTGCAGGCAAGGGAGACCAATGGGTTAAGATAAGAGAAACTATAATTCAGGTCAAACATAGCAAATTCTCTGATTCCAATCTCATATTGAAACTTTATTTAAACCAATATTTCCTAAATATACCCAAATGTAGTGTTTTACTTTAGGCCACTCACATGAACCATCATTTCTTCCCTCTGCATTACTGCCATAATAAATAAAAACAAAAACAATCAATGTCATCATCTTGAAATTCACAAATTCTATAATTGCTGTTTCTTCCAGAAAATTGTTAACTGTGTTGAAAGAATGATAATATAGTTCCCATTTGTAGATTTATGGAACCACAGAATATCAGTATCTGAAACATTTATACCTTGTTATCTCTCTAAAATCAGTTCTCAAAATTTATCTGACCAGTATCTCTTTTCCAGCCAGTGTATTCCAGCAACCTGTGGGGCAGGTTTTGGGAACAGCTATCTTCTTATACTTAGTATGTTCTTAGCTTTTTCTACTACTTCTAGAGTTATCTTACAAAACATTCTTCACTACACTAAAGCTGCTCTGACCTGTAATATGGAGTAGAAAACAAATCCAGAAAAATACTGTATTTTTGAATGTGATTTATAACTACCATAGGCACTTGAAGACATGTATGGTATATGTAAGTACACTTATAGTTATTTTTTTTCTGCTCTTCTCATCCCATCCTTTATTTTGTTATAAATAAGAAAATATTGTGTTTGTCCTCCCAAATAAAGACTATGTCCATCTGAAGAGCCAGGCATAGTGGTGCATGACTGTAATCCATAATGTTAGGAAAGAGGTCAGGAACATGATGGGTTGAAGTTGTCTTAGCTACAGAAACTGTTTTTTACCATATACAAAAAAACACACAATGAAAATAATACGTTAATTTTACACTGCAATTCTCTAAGCCACAGATGTTAAGACTGAATAACACAGTCTGTCACTTGACATTTAACATGAGCATTGATGAATGGTCAGGGTCAACAATGTTCTTTACTGCGAAGGACAAAACATTCATCAGTTGTCATAGATGTTTTAACAAAAATTATCTGCTCCAAAAAGTCTCAAATAAGGCAGTTTACAATGACTTTATTCCTGTTTTTTCATAAATAATATAAACAGTTAAACCAGTACTAGTTACATTGTAGTTACTTAGAATATTTATAGCATCATTTCAGGAGGAAGAATTCAGTATGAAATGTGTCGGTTTCCCCCAATTTTCTACACTAATTTCCTTATTAAGAATTGCTGAAGCAAAGATAGAAAGCCAGATTGACATTGATAGCTGCCTTTAATAAAAGTTAGCTGTGAAAAATTATCCTGTCTTTCATATTCTATGCTACATTCTGTTTGCTGAAGAGAAATAGAATAAAAATGAGAACAGAAGGAGTTTGTGTTTTGCAATAATGAATTTGTTATCTATGGGAGACAATGATATATGAGCACAGTAGAGTCTGAATTTGACAAATATTATTGGTTAGATCTATCACTTAGTGTCATTTGCATACACTACTGTACAGGAGGAGAGGAGAAATGTAAATTGTGAATTTGAATCGTTCTGGATTCTCTCACCTTCTGTGTTAATATTTTAGCTCATTTGCAGGACTGGCACACAAGTAAGAGAGACATGAATGACTTCATAACTAAACTTCCTTCACCTTTTCCATGTCTGTTGTTGCTCACTTGATTCCTTTCAGTGAGTACTGAATGATAGGATATTTTACAGCTGAATATAATCAGTGTTTGTTTAAGATTTCTTCCATTTCAAACAAAATAGAACCCAAAAGGTCAGGTTAGATCTGAGTCACCAAAGTGGGTCTTGCTACAAGGAAAACAAAAGTTAATCTCCTGCTAACTTGTATAGTTATTGAAATATGAATGGATGTTTATAATGCCAGAATCTCCATCTTTCATGTTTCAGTCAATATGACTTTGCCCACTTTCCTGGATAACTATTTTTCTAGCGCTCTTTCTCCCAATGCTTCATATTTCACAGAGAAATTAATGATAACCAGTTTAGGTCAGCAACAATCTCGATGGCTATCCCCCTATTCACTTACTCTCCAAAGACATACACTAATCTTACACATAGTCTCATGCAAGGTGGAATCACTGAATTTTAATTCTTGAGGATTTTTTAATGAATGTAATGAAGCCTTAGCAAGTAGGTGTTGTTACTTTTCAATGCTATCTGTAATTTAAACATATCATCTGAAATAGTTACAAAATTTTCTGAGTCTTCATATAAGAAAACTGTTCCTTATGTAATGGCTTATAAATGATATAAAAGGTTAGTTATCTAGATGTTTAGTCTTCTGATATGCTATCATAGAGCATTTAGTGGTGTAACAAAGTACTAAGTGCAACTCATCTGATGAGCTTCTTTTACTTTGTATCTGGAGTGTCATCATTTTGAGATTCTTCTCTTTGCACAAAGGTTAAACATACCTGCTTGCCCATAAAATACATAACCCTGAAAATCAATCATGCTTGGTTATTGGTGTTATAATGTGGCACTTTGTTAAATGTAGTTCATGAAAAAAAATGATAGTAGTTTGTTTAGAGCAGGTGACAGCTTGTTCTCAGACATTCTCCACACTTCATAAAATAAAATTATTTTATAACTCCAATATTTACCAAGCAAATATATAATAAAATTCATCAATATTTTTGACCTTCAACTGTCAGAATCCAGCTATAGTACCCCAAATATTTTATAATGTAGGCAACTTCTCTATCATATACAGGGAAGTATAAGTAAAACTATTTTAATAAGCTATGTTTATACATACTGTATCTATAAAAGTCTTTATAGATATATATACACACACATAACTTGTTCTTCCATTGTTGTGTACATCAGGATGGATCTTTTAAAAAGACAGCAGAGCAAAAATAAACTCTTTTGAAAGAAAGGAAATTTCATGATCTCATGCCAGATGTGGTGGCTCACGTCTGTAATCCAAGCTAGTCAGGAGGCTGAGATCTGAGGATCCTGGTTAAAAGCCAGCCTGGGCACTGAAGTCCATGAGACTCTTATCTCTAGTTAACCACTAAAAACTGGATGTGGTGCTGTAGCTCAAAGGGAAGGGCAGTAGCCTTGAGCTGAATTGCTTAGAGACAACTCCCAGGCCCAGTGTTCAAGAACCACAACCGACAAAATATATACAAAGGAAGAAAAAAGAAATTATATGATCTCATTTCATAGCTTTATATTAATAAATTCAATTATTCCTTTTCTTCAGATGATTATAACCTAAAGTACTTCCTTACTATACATACAAATAGGAATACAATACTATGTAAATGGCTCACTATGGTCTACCTATTAGTCCTATATGATATAGAGAATAATTTTAATGTAACCAATAATTTTAGATTATCAACTTCTAAATCATGTGAACATACTGTTAATGATATATTTTTATGACCTTGATATTTTTGAAAAATTTGCATATATATTTTATAAATTTCCTTCAGTTTAAATTTGTTTGCTATTTTATCATGATGATTTTGGGATTATGGATTTTGAAAAAAATAATGGCATAGAAATGAAATAGTCTTCCCAGGAGCATTTGATATCAACATGATTTATTACCATTCATGCTAGCCTTCATCACTGCCCTAAAGTAGTGTCTGTCAAGTTATCCACTCTGAAGATTATATCAGAAGAGAGAATAAAATTATTTTCTGGCCTTAAGAAAGGATGTGATCTATATGTTCAAGAAAATGCAAAGAAAGTAGAGTAGAGAGTAGTTAAAAAGACAGGAAGGAAAGAAATAGGATAATTAAAAAAAAAAGAAAGAATGGAAATCTAGCTCACAGCCTTATGGCTAGGTGTAAAATATTTCCTTTCATTTTGTGTTTAATGTGGAACTAAATGCTACGTTTTCCAAAGATTTCTTGGCCTGTCATTGAGAGAAAGTTAGGTTGGACAGGGGTCACACTAAGTAGGAAAGCAGACAATAAGAACTTTAATATAGGGGCTGGGAGTTTGGCCTAGTGGTTGAGTGCTTGTCTAGCATGCACAAAGACCCAGGTTCGATTCCTCAGTACCACATACATAGAAAAAAGCCGGAAGTAGTGTTGAGGCTCAAGTGGTAGAGTGCTAGACTTGAGAAAGTCCAAGGAGAGTGCTCAGACCCTGAGCCCAAGCCCAGAACTGGCAAAAAAAAAAGAACTTTAATATAATTTGATAATACAAAAATAGTGTTTGCTTATGGTTTGAAGAATATAAGCCAAAAATTACCAAAAAAGAAAGAAAAAAATGACTCTAAGACTACTTGAATAATTAAGGAAACACAATAATAGAGGACAGGGAATAAATAAGAAGTGTGTTTTCAATATATGAAATATCAGATTTCTATTAGAAACATAAACTAAGACCTAGTATACTTTATGAGATACTAAAGTTGCAGCAGACATCAAGTCAAATATATTATAAATTTAATTTTTCTAAGTATAGTTACTATTACTACTATAATTACCTTCAAACAATATTAATAAGATTAAGTCATTTAACAGAGCAGTTACTGATACAATGGATGTTGATCAATGTCATTCCTTACAACATTCTTATCCATCTCTCCTCTACATACTCCTTCCCCAAGTCTTCTTAATAATATTAGATATCAGATTCTTATCATTATTTTCCTTTTTCACTAATATTTAGATCTAGTAAACATTAATAGCATTCACCATTATTTCTAGTTTTCTCCCTTGTACAGAAAAATATTGAAATTTATCTTCTATGACTTTTTTTTTAATTTTTTTTGCCAGTCCTGGGTTTGAGCTCAGGGCCTGAGCACTGTCCTTGGACTTTCTCAAGGCCAGAACTCTACTACTTTAGCTCAGCACCACTTCTGGTTTTCTTCTATGTATGTGGTACCCAGGAATCGAACCCCTGTCTTTGTGCATGCGAGGCAAACACTCTACCACTAGGCCAAACTCCCGGCCCCTGACTTTTTATTTTTTACAGATTTCTTTTTGCCCTGAGCTTGAACTCAGGCACTTAAGTGCTGTTGTTGAGTCTCTTTGTTTGTGTTCTGTTAGTCTGAGCCAGAGAACCACTTCTGGCTTCTTCTGAGTAATTTATTAGAGATAAGAATTTCACAGATACATGGTGCCAGTGTTTGAGGCCTGTAATCCTAGCTCCCCGGGAAGCTGAGATCTGAGTGAAAGCCAACCATGATCAATAGATCTCAGACTCCTGAGTCATTTAAATAAAAATCTATTTCCAATAATTAATTTAATTTTCAAATGATTATTTAGTTTTATTTTCCTCAATTTTATCTCTGTTAGACTATACCCATAAGCATGAGTATGTGCCATTAAAACAAACCATCTTTTGACAATTATACTTTTCCTTCCATAAGCCAGGTTAAATCTCTTATGGGTATTAAAAGCTTACTTCCTTTGGTGCCACTGTGTATTTCTTCTGTCTTCAATAGTTTTCTTCTACTGTAATCGTGAACTCACTCATTCCATGTTATTTCTGTGAAGGTCTAAAGTCAGTCTTGTAAATATCAAGTGGTCTCCACATTGTTTTAATCCAAAGTTATGAGTCACCATCTTACCTCAGTCACCAATTGCACTACACATGACATATATCTTACTCTTCATGTTTATGATAACAAAAAGGAGAATGCATTTATTTTCTCTGGATGGCAAATTAATATTGAAATGATTATTCATCTGCAATTGTTTTTTGCTTTTTTTTTTAAAATTTTGGAGCGTGCTGGGACTTAAACTCAGGGCCTGAGCACTGTCCTTGGGCTTTTTACTCAGGGATAGTGCTTTGCCATTTGAGCCACAACACCACTTCTGGCTTTTTTTCCGTGTATGTGGTACGGAGGAATCTAATCCGGGACTTTGTGCATGCTAGGCAAGCACGAAGACCCTAGGTCAAGTTCCTGGCCCATCTGCAATTGTTTTATATGACGCCACACAGAAGATACAACCAAACATTAAAAAGAAGGTATTTAACACGTATGAGGAAAAGAGACTAGAGGAGAATAATTAAATTTTATTGAAGACTTGTAAAACACAGTTTATAAATCCAGACAACTCTTTGTAATGATAGGAGAATCTAGTTTAGTTTTATTGACGAAATATGGAATAGGCACTGTTGATATTCAAAGCTTCAAGCAGTATAAATAAGTATGTAGTCTCAGCAGTCATACTTCATGACATTGTGAAACTCTTACTTACTGCTTGGATTAAATAGCTTCATGGCCGGGAGTTTGGCCTAGGGTAGAGTGCTTGCCTAGCATGCACGAAGACCTGGGTTGGATTCCTCCGTACCACATACATAGAAAAAGGCCAGAAGTGGTGCTGAGGCTCAAGTGGTAGAGCTGTAGCCTTGAGAAAACACAAGGACAGTGCTCAGGCCCTTAGCCCAAGTCTAGGACTGGCAAAAATAAAAATGAAAAAATAAAATAGCTTAACAAATTCATAACCTTTGAATTATAATCTGATAGTCGACTCACAAGAGCATAAACCATTAAATATTTCTAAGTAGTATCAGTTGAGTTTCTCATTGCCATTGACATCAGATACCTTAAATTTCTTTTCACTCATATTTTCCTGCTTCATCATTTTTGTAGATGTTTTTGAACCAAGCACACAATGAATAAAAAATGCACAGTGTGGTCTGGAAATTGTTATCTTCTGGTTACTCATGTGATAACACTATGAGTCACTGGTATTCAAAGATAATGCATTCACAATCATAGAACTCAATAGAAATGGAAATTTATGTGCAGATTTCACTAAAGAAAAATGAAGTCAAGATATCAATCAGAAAAATAAAATTAAATACTCAGCAGATCAGGAAATTGAGGGTTAAAGTTGATTCTAAATATTTGTGAATGTAGTAGTTAAAATTTGTGCTTATTCATGTGGTGATTTGGAAGAGTGATAAAGGGGTATATTTTATTAGAAAACACACAATCAAATTCTAAAGGAAATTAGATTTTTAACAAAATGTCATCGTACAACACATTCCAAAGTACTTTTGCAGCTGAAACACTTCATTTCCACATAGATAAGGTAAATGTTTGTGGAATACTCTCAACAAATTACTGATTTAATAATCTTTTAATTTGTACATATTATTACAGGACACTTTCTACTTCCCAAATTGTTCTTTACAGGGGTCTTTTTGTACATGTTTCCATCACAACTAAAAAGTTTCAGCTCAAAATTTAACTGTCCTTACTAGCACAGGTTCAAAGGTTGTCTGTAATCCATTTCAATATATTCATTCCTAATTTAATATTCTGTTCAATATGCCATTTTAAATCCTAAGCTGCTATTTTCACATTTTTGTTTTATCAAACATTTAACATATGTATACACAACAATGTGGAACCTAATTTCCCATTTTCCGAATTTTCTAATCTCATAAATTATATAACTTGCATATTCTTTACCATGTAACAAAGTATTTATATTTTATTAAATTTTCTTATAATCTTCTTAATGAGGAAATTACATTACTTTGCAATAGTTAGAAGATCTAAAATAATTTCTAAGTTTTAAAATAATTATTTTAAAAAGCCTGTAAACATTTCTATTTCAGTGTTCTTTGTGATAGTGCAGTGGTCTGTTTTAAAAAGATTGACTGTAATTCATTTGGACATTTATGAATATAAAAATGCAGCTTTAAACTTGCAAATATTCTGGGGTAATAGGAAGTTATTTGGTGAAGATGTTTGGCAGTGACTAGATCTTTCCTAAACTAATTCCGGAAAATGTTCAGAAAATGTTAATTAAACCACAATCGATTTAAAATTGCATAAGGCAATTACTATTCAGAAAACAGTGCAGGCAGTGTAGAAGGCAAGAGTGCCTTCATTGTATGTAAATAATACCTGTTCTGTGTGAAGGATAGTGCACTCAGAAAATAAATACAACAGTCATACTGTTGCCTCACAGAGAGCCTGTAAATCCTCAAATGCGATGTGATCATGTTTCAAGTAATTATGTTACTCTAATTAGGTTTTCAATTTCCCAATTTTTACAACAATTAAATTTGAGAACTATTTTTAAGAAACTCATAATTCCACTATAATGCCTACTTAATAGACTAGAGATTATATTTTTCATAGTATCTAAATTATATCTTAGGAGGAAATTGGGAATTTAGAAAATAAATTACCACATATCAGTTGGCTTTATGGATCAGTAAGTGTTCTTTAGGCTATTGCATGGAATTTGTGACTCATTCTTCATTTCAGCACTTAATCTTTTCTATTTGTAACTATTATTTTTCTCTGTTAGAATAGACTACTATTTGCATGGAAGTACTAGTATCGATGATTATAAATGAACTAATTTCCATTTAAAGGACCTCTTCCCCCAATACTTGCAAAGGATGAGATACCCAATGTTTTACAAGGTTGAAAATGAAAAGTGAATTTGTAATGACAAATTAGTGCCTCCGGAGAGAAAACAATGTAGTTCACTTGTTACAAACAGGACACACAAATAATTTTCATGTACCTGTAGTAGATATTTGTAGGCAATGAACACTCAAAGTGAGACTTGAGAAGAACTAACTCACATGAGTGAGGTAATAATTAGGGGATTCTCTGTGAAACAAAATTCTTGTACAGGCCATGTAGCCCCATTTTATTATTTGTTATTTAATTTATTTTTCTGGATTAAAAAATATTTAATAAAATAATGTCTTATGTAAGACAACAAACAGCAGATAAAGTACAGTTCAAATAGAAGTTAACTAATTTTCTTAACTCTTTCCAAAATCCATAAAACTATATTACTCTATATAGTTATTATTTATGACTTCTTTTCTAAATAGTCATTCAAATTACACCATGCTTTCAGTGGTGTAAGAATATTGCCGATGTAAATTCTGCCTTCCATCATGATTTTTATTAAAAGCTTCTAAGAAGCATATGGCAAAACACAAATAAATATTTAGAAAATCTGTTCAGTTATCTTAGATGATAGATGTAGCTTTAATAATACTAAAACTGAATATTGTGGGATGTGACTGGAGTTTATCTATTTCAGCAGTTCAAATAGGAATATCATTGGAGTTCAGGAGTTCAAAACCAGTCTAAGTGATATAATGAGACCTTTTTCTTAAAAGAAATTTTAGTCAGTGCCAGTGCTTCGTGCCTGTAATCATAGCTCAAATTGGTCTATGGTTCAAAGACAGCCCAGGCACAAAAGTGCCTGTGACTCTCTCTAATCTTATTTAACTACCATTAAAAAGGCAGAAGCTGTTGCTCAAGAGGCAGAATACCACACATGTGGGGAAAAGCTATAGGATAGCATCAGATAAGATTGGATGTGATTTGCATCATCCTCCGGGCTTTCTACTTACAGCTATTCACTATGACATGGCAAGGGGAGAAAACACAGATACTGGTCATTTTGTTGATGAAAATAATCTGTATATCTGGGAAATTCTGGCAGCTGTAAAATGTGACTCAGAGAACTGACAAGAGACATGATTCCAGGGGGGGAAAGAAAACATCTCTCTGAATGGAAATCCCTTGTATTTTGTCCTGTTTTTATCTAATTGCACAGGATGAAGTTCTAAGAGCAATGTCAATAGAATGACCATTGAAGGGCTCTAAATTGGAAAATTCACAGGGCTCTGGAATGTTCCAATTTACAATATAGAATAGAGGTAATTGTAAATATAAGGTATCTAGCATTTTCCGTTATAATAGCTGCAAAGGCCACCTAAATCTACAATAAATAAAGGTACAATAAAAGGATCAAAAGGCTCAAAGAAATCCACAACCAATACCCTCACCAATTAGATCCAAATAAATAAAGAATTTTGTCTTAATTATGAGAATGTATTAATAAGACTTCAATGATGGTATTAGGACTTAGCTTTATTTTCCCCAGTAATTGATGCAAAGAAACCTTGCAAAGGTTTCTTAATTGGAGAGGGAAATGCTTCATTGGGGGATTTATATAACTTTTTTTATTGTATTCAACTTTGACCATTTTCACTTATTTTTATACTTTTAATCTAAATAAGCCTCCTTTCTCTAAAAACCAAAGACACATTCCTGAAGAAAGAAACTGTCTAGATTCACTGCTGTACTGCTTTGTAAGCCTCTGTTAATTTTTAGAATCATAAGTATCAATTATAGCAGGGTGCTATTGGAGGTGTTCTGGCCATTTTTCTCTGATCTAATCATGCAGAACTCTGCATGAATTGCAATTAGCAGATTGAAGAACATATCAAAAGAAGGTCAGACTCAGGCCAATATAGGCAGTGTTTACTCCCACATTACTTAACTTTCTCTTGAAATGAGATTTAGATTGCAACATAAATGTAACTATAATTAGAGCTCTATGCTATTTCTCAAGTGCACTGTGACAAATTCGATTTTTGAAAGGTTATAATAAATGAATTGGTAAATTTGGTATTTCTAAAGGTCAAAATGTTATCTTTTTTCTTATTTTTCATGTCATCAAATAAAGGGTGATTACTAATTACTACGGCTTTCAAAATCAGAGAATTGTTTTGGCACATACAGCAAAGTTTTTAAAGTCTGGTTTAAAAAGTATCCTTGCAATGTATTAGATGTTCTCTTAGCCCTTCTCCTTAAATAAGATTCACATTTCTGCTGGCTGTCATTCAAAATGCTCTGAATAATACAGCCCCATACTATTTTGGTTTTCTTAGTAAATTTCAATAATCACCTAATCAGTTGCCCATTCTGTTTTTGCTTGCTTAAATATTGGCTATGACATGTATCTATTCAATTTATTATCTTCCTTGAAAATGATACTTCATTTGGGAAGTGAAGATATATGTGTGTGTGTGTGTGTGTGTGTGTGTGTGTGTGTGTGTGTATTATGTATAAGTAAGAAGATACAAAAATGCATACTATATGATATGTATATGTTTATATATTATATAGTTATAAATATATATGGATAATTAAAATAATTTTTTGCTGCTTATGAAATTACAATGTTGTTCTTAATGTGCTATGTGAAGGTATTTCTTTTTTCTTATTTTCCCCTTAAGGTTTATATCATGTTGTTACTTATCTGATTTTAACCTGGTTATTGTATATACGTTTATTCCTGTATTTGAAAATAAGAAGGTGTGGGGAAAACAAGATGAGTGTGAGGGGTTGTGGGGAGGGAATGTGGGAGAAAAATATGGGTAGGGGTAAAAATGCCACAGAAATAATGTACCCACTACCTGATGAATGTAACTGTAACTCCTCTGTAATCACCCCAACAATAAAATTAAATTTAAAAATGATAATAATTCAGATATGTCATCACTTTAGATCAGGGAAGGAAGATGGCACAGAGACAATAAGGACGCTGCCTAGCTCTCTCTCACAAAAAGAGAGAACCAGGGAGTCCCACGAGCTAATTATCGTAAGAAATCCACAACAACAAACTCAAAAAGCAACGGAGAAGGACTGAAACCTGAAAAGAAATCCAGATAAAGCTCACATCCAACTTTCTCAAAGAATTCAGATCATGAGGACCCCTTCCCCACCCCTCCCCACTGGCTCCAAGCTGCGAAAAGCAGCTGCAGAGGGTGCCGGGTGGGGCAGGCCGGGCCGGGCAGCGTGACCCCTGCAGAAACCAGCACAGGACCGTGCCAGCAAGCCGCAGAAGCAGCTGAACCAAGACGCGGAACCAGAACAGCAAGCAGCAGAACCCAGACATGGAACACAGGTGGTGGAGGAGACCCGAGGGTAGTGAAAGACTCCCCACCACCGTGAAGCACCCACAGTTGGAACGCAGAGGTGTGAGTAATACAACGGGTTCCCAAACCCATCGGGAAAGCAGAGCTGGTGCCAAGCAATAGAACTTAACTCAGACCCCTCCACCCCACCCAAGAAAGACTGGCAGGAGCAGGGGGGGGAAGGAATTTAGAATTCTGTCCCTTCCCTCAACAGCCCCCTCCCTCAGGCCATTGACTTGAGATTGACAGGCGGGCAATGCTAAGACTCAGCACCCCACCGGGGAGGCAGGGCTGTCCCAGCTCCCACCTGTCCACCAGGCTCCTCTCCCAGGCCACTGGATCTGGAGAGTGTAGGGCACTGGGACCCTGCCTTACAACAGCGGGTAGGGTGTGCAGGAAAATAGGAGCCAGCATCTGCCCCCCCCCCTCAATTCTTGAGCAGGGCATCCTCCAGCTGGGAATCCTGAGCAAGACAGCACCAAGGGGCCCCCCACAGTCACAGACTCTCTGACAAAACAGTGAAAACACAGCAGAGATTTGAATGGCCTACCAGCAGTCAAGCTCCCCTTCTGAGAATCAGAAAGGCAAGGCTCTGCCCTTGGAGCCCATGTCCTCAGCTGGGCACCGCCCCTGGGAACAGACCAGTCTCCTGCTGGTCCTGCTGACAGCCCTTGGAAACTCTCAAACCCCAGACACTTGGCCTGGGGCTGCACCTGGAAGCAGCACAGGAAAACATCTGCCCAGCGTGCTCAGACTGAAGCTCGAAGATCCATCCCATGGTCCACTGTGAGGCCAATGGTTGGGCTAAGAGCTAGTCGTGCAGCAACATAAAAGTTTTATTCTAATACTTTCCAAACTTTGTACTCAAATACACTACCTACTTACCAACTTAGGTCAGTTATCCTTACGCTATACCTTTTCTACATTACTATAATATTCTTACACTCCTACATTAATCCTCTTGTATCTCCCCTGACCTCACTCATTCTATTTTTCTATCTCTGGTCCTCTCTTTGTCTTTCAACCTTTATAATTCATGGATCTACACTTGATGGCTGTTGAGCAACACTGTATATCTAGGTGCTTAATTATTCTCTAGGCTCAAAGGGACTTAAAGACAATAGAGATTGGATTGAGAGGCTTATTGTTCTGGGTATAAGTCACTTATCAGTGGTTGTATTAGACTGGTCTGTAAGTGCACAAAAAGAAAGAGTAATAACACCAATCAAAAATTGTGAACATCTAGTGTCTGCCAACTACAGAGGTCTAGGTTGGTTATATCTGAAAAACTAATCGTGTTTAGTATTAACCTTGCTCCCATTTTCAAATGGGCAGAACAAGAAACTCAAGAAAAATGTCAAATCAAGATCCAACATCCCCCACCCAATGTAAACAGACAATCGAACAGTCACTGGCAAACCTAGAGGAGTCTTCCAAGTGCTATACAAATGCAATTGATAAACATCATTAATGAAAAATGTGAAAATATAAAGAAAGAGATAAGGGAGGAAGCCATAGCTAAACAAGAGGAAATCATAAACAAGGTGATAAGTGAAAAAGAAGAAGCCATAAAGGAGGCCATAATAAAGGTTTTTCAAAGAAAGATGGATGAATTCATAGAATCCACAAATAAAAAAGTGACCGAACCCCAGCAAATGCCCAAAGAAAATAAAGCTACTGAGCTAACCAGTCAAATGGAAATCAAAGAGCTAAAGAAATCCATACAGGATCTAAAAGAAGAGATGCAAGGCATCAAAAATGAGCAAGTAGAAGCAAGGGAGATGAAAAATAAAGTAGATAGCTTTGATAGCAGGTTAGACAATGCAGAGGAGAGAATTTCCGGGGCTGAAGATAATTTAGTTATTATAAAGAACAGAAAATGAGTCAATCCAAATCTAGGAAATATGAGACAGCGCTTCAGGAGGTCCAAGATACGATTAGGAAGCCTAATTTAAGGCTTATTGGTATTGAGGAGGGTCTGGAGAAAGAGGTCAATGATATTGGAAATATACTTCAGGGAATCATCTCAGAGAATTTCCCAAATATCCAGAAGGCAGGCCCATCCAGATACAAGACCTGACCAGAAGAGAACATCCCACCGCTACATCGTAATCTGAACTGGATCAATAGAAACCAAAGAAAAGATCCTAAAGGCAGCCAGGGAAAAGGGATCAGTAACCTATAAAGGCAAACCGATCAGAATAACCCCAGATTTCTAAGCAGAGACCATGCAAGTAGGAAGTGACTAGAAGCACATATGTCATGCCCTTAAATCAAATAACTACCAACCAAGAATACTGTACACAGCTAAGCTCTCATTCATAACTGAGGGAACAAGAAAAATATTCCATTCCAGGGAAAATCTGCAAAAATATGTAGCAACAAAACCAAAACTACAGAGAATTCTCAAAGATGTTCTATACATAGAAAACCAAAATAAATGCAATATAGGGAAAGAAATGGCACCTAAACAGCATACCATCTAAGGACCACAAGAACTGTCAAGACACAGGCCCTAATAAAAGCTTTTAAAAATGGTAGGAACTAATAAATATCTCTCAATCCTAACTCTCAATATCAATGGACTTAACTCTCCCATTAAATGGCATAGACTGTCTAGTTGGATCAAAAAGCAAGAACCATAGTTCTGCTGTCTTCAAGAGACATATCTTACCCAAAAAAACAATCATCTTTTGAAAGTGAAAAGTTGGAATAAACTCTATCAAGCTAACGGCCCCCATAAACAGGCTGCAGTTGCCATCCTCATATCAGATAAAATAGACTTCAAGCTAAAATTAGTAAGAAAAGACAAAGAAGGTTACTACATACTACTAAAGGGACCTTTCCTCCAGGAGGATATAATGATCCTAAATATTTACACACCCAATCCCGGAGCTCCGACTTCATCAAGCAAACTTTACTTACACTGAAACCATACATAGATCGAAATACAGTGATTGTCGGTGACTTTAACACACCACTCTCACCTACGGACAGATCAACAAGGCAAAAACTCAACAGAGAAACCTTAGAACTGAACAACTCTATAGACCAACTAGATCTAACAGACATCTGCAGAATATTCCACACAGCAACAACACAATATACGTTTTTCTCAGCAGCACATGGAACATTTTCCAAAACAGACCACATCTTAGGCCATAAAACAAACCTGGAAAGATTCAGAAACACTGAAATTATTCCCTGTACACTCTCAGACCAAAAAGGCATCAAATTGGAACTGAACACACATCTCCACCAACGAAAAACCCTGTAACTCATGGAGACTGAACAACACATTGTTGAATCACCAATGGGTAATCAAAGAGATCAGAACAGAAATCCAACAGTTTATGAAATTTAACACTAAGGAGCACACAAACTACCAGCTCCTTTGGGACACAGCAAAGGCAGTACTCAGAGGAAAATTTATAGCGCTGAGTGCCTACAACAACAAGTTGGAAAAATCGCAAACCAACAACTTAATGTCTCAGCTTAAGCTCCTGGAAAAAGAGCAACAAACCAACCCTAATCCCAGTAGAATAAATCAAATTATTAAAATCAAAGCAGAATTAAATGATTTGGAATCCAAAAAAACTATAGAAAGAATCAACAAAACAAGGAGTTGGTTCTTTGAAAGAATTAACAAAATTGACAAACCCTTAGAAAATCTTACCAAAAAAAGAGAGAATATCGAAATAAACAAAATCGCAGATGAATATGGTAACATCACGACAGAAATTACCAAGATCCAGAATATCATGAGGGAATACTTCTCTAACCTTTACGCCAACAAATTTGAGAATCTACAAGAAATGGATGAATTCCTCGCCAATATTAACATACCCACACTGAACCAAGAAGAGCTAACCCAACTCAACAGGCCTATTTCTAGCTCTGAAATAGAAATGGCAATTAGAGAACTTCCACCTAAAAAGAACACAGGGCCAGATGGATTCACAGCTAAATTCTATAAGGTCTTCAAAGCAGAGCCTACACCAATACTCCTCAAGTTCTTCAACGAAAGTGAAAATGAAGGTTCTTTACCAAACTCATTCTTTGAAGCCAGTATAACCCTCATCCCCAAACCAGACAGAGATTCATCAAAGAAAGAGAACTATAGACCTATTTCTTTGATGAACATCGATGCAACACTTCTCAACAAAATACTGGCCAACAGTCTACAACAACTCATCAAAAAAATTATACACCATGATCACACTGGATAAATCACAGGGAGGCAAAGCTGGTTCACCATATCCAAATCAAATAATATAATTCAACACATCAACAGGAGCAAGGACAAAAATCACATGATCGTCTCATTAGACGCGGAAATGGCATTTGACAAGATCCAACACCCCTTTATGTTAAAAGCTCTGGAGAAACTAGGAACCTATAGAACATTCCTCAATGTAATAAAGGCTGTGTATGACAAACCCACTGCTACTATTACACTTAATGGTGAAAATCTAAAGCCATTCCCTCTAAAATCAGGAATGAGACAAGGATGCCCACTCTCTCCACTCCTCTTTAACATAGTACTAGAATTCCTAGCCAGTGCAATAAGGCAAGAACAAGCATAAAGGGGTCCAACTAGGGAAAGAGGAAATAAAACTATTCCTCTTTGCAGATGACATGATTCTGTATTTAAAGAATCCTATAGACTCTACTCCCAAGCTCCTTGAGCTGATTCAAAACTTTGGAAGGGTAGCATGCTATAAAATCAACCCTCAAAAATCAACTGCCTTCCTTTACGACAACAGTGAGAGGAACGAGGCAATAATCAGGAAAGCAACTCCATTCACAATAGCCTCAAAGAAAATAAAGTACCTAGGAATTAGCTTAACTAAGAATGTAAAGGACCTTTTTGACGAAAACTTTAAAACCCTAAAAAAGGAAATTAAAGCAGAACTGAGGGAATGGAAAAACCTCCCATGCTCCTGGAATGGAAGAATCAACATTGTGAAAATGACAATCTTGCCAAGAGCTATCTACAAATTCAACGCAATACTCATCAATATCCCAATGTCATTTTTTAAAGAAATAGAAGGGGCAATCCAAAATTTCATATGGAATAATAAAAGACACCGTATAGCAAAAACACTTCTTAGCAGAAAGAACAGTGCTGGAGGTATTTCAATTCCAAACTTTAGATTCTATTACAGGGCTATAATTCTCAAAACAGCTTGGTACTGGCTCAAGAACAGGCCTGAAGTCCAATGGAATAGAACTGAGGACCCAGATATTAAACCACAGACCTATGGCCACCTAATCTTTGACAAGGAAGCCCAAAAAAACAGAATGGAAGATAGATAGCCTCTTCAACAAGTTGTGCTGGCAGAACTGGTTAAGCACCTGCAGAAATCTAAAGCTGGATCCTTCTTTGTCACCTTGCACTAGAATTAACTCCAAATGGATCAAAGACCTGGAGGTAAAAGCTGACACACTGAAAACTTTATAAGAAGGAATAGGAGATACACTAGGCCTCCTTGGCACAGGTCGAAACTTTCTTAATAAGTACCAAAAATCACAACAAATCAGGGAAAGGGTGGATAAGTGGGACTACATTAAACTGAAGAGTTTTTGTATGGCAAAGGACATAGCTAGTAAATTAATTAGGAAGCCTACAGAGTGGGAGAAGATCGTCACCAACCAAACAACGGACAAAGGCCTCATATCTAAAATATACCAAGTTCTGAAAAAATTGAATCACTCCAAAACTAATCTCCAAAGTAACAACCATCCCATTAAAAAATGGGCCAAAGACTTAAAGAAAGTCTTCTCTGAAGAAGAAACAAAAATGGCCTATAGACACATGAAGAAATGCTCAACATCTCTGGTCATAAAAGAAATGCAAATCAAAACAACTCTAAGATTCCACCTCACTCCAGTTAGAATGGCCAGGATCAGGAAAACGAATAACAACAGATGCTGGAGGGGATGTGGCCAGGAGGGATCACTACTACACTGTTGGTGGGAGTGCAAACTCATTCAACCACTATGGAAAGCAGTATGGTAAAGCCTCAAAAGGCTAAACATAGAACTTCCCTACGACCCAGCAATTCCACTACTTGGCATTTACTCAACCATACAGAATCTAGGGCATACTAAATCCACTAGCACAACAATGTTCATTGCAGCATTATTCACCATAGCAAAGATATGGAACCAAACTAGATGTCCCTCAGTTAATGAGTGGATCAACAAGTTGTGGTATTTGTACACAATGGAATTCTATGCTGCTGTCAGAAAGAATGACATCACCCCATTTGTTAGGAAATGGAAAGACTTAGAAAAAATCATATTAAGTGAAGTAAGCCAGACTCAAAGGAACTTAGGCTCAATGGTTTCCCTCATTTGTCATAATCAGTAGAAACCTTGGGCTCTCCTAGCAGAGATCTGCAATAGAGCAAAACTTTGATACATAAGGCCATATAGTATGAAGCTAATTGAAAGGACCTCCAGGATATTGAAACAAAAACCATACAATGAGTGATTGTTGTCCTTAATGTACTATGTTATCTCTCATCTCCTTTGCTGTCCCTTGGTTATCTCATATTGTTACAGTATCTCACTTAATTCACATACATTGATACCCTTTCACATGTCTTGGTCCTCATTTCCCTCCCCCCCACCCCACCCCTCATCTTGTTTTCCCCCCGTTCCCTATCCAATTTCAAATAACCAAATACGAATATATCCAATATATCAGGTAACAAAGTGAGATACTGTAACAATATGATATAACCAAGGGACAGCAAAAGAGATGAGAGATAACATAGTACCTTAAGAACAACAATCATTCATTACATGGCTTATGTTTCTATATCCTAGAGATCCTTTCATTTAGCGTCCTACTATATAGCCTTTTGTATCAAGGTTTTGCTCTATTGCAAATCTCTGCTAGGAGAGCCCAAGGTTTCTACTGATTATGACTTCACTTAATATGATCTTTTCTAAGTCTTTCCATTTCCTAACAAATGGGGCAATGTCATTTTTTCTGACAGCAGCACAGAATTCCATTGTGTACAAATACCACATCTTGTTGATCCACTCATCAACTGAGGGACATCTAGGTTGGTTCCATATGTTTGCTATGGTAAATTGTGCTGCAATGAACATTGTTGTGCTGGTGGATTTAGTTCTTATATTACATAAATTTGTTTCATTTTCTCCTTTTTAAGTTAAATTCATAGACTCATTTGACACAAAATGTCTTAAAAGGCAAGAAGTAAAAAATAAGTTTACATAATGTTGATGGTTATCTTGCTTTTACATTCAATTCCTTAGAGACAAAATATGAGCAAAACTCCTTGGTTATGTTGATGAAACAGGTTACTGTGCTAGAGATGCCTCAGAAACTTACTTACTGACTTTCATTCTTAGTAATGCAAAATAGAAAATGAGTTTGTTGCTGTTGCTTTAAGAAAGATCTTTTCTCCATTTATTTCACTATTTGATTAATGTCTTATAGAGGGGTAAAATTACATAAGTGACATAAAGGGTACATTTTTTTTTAACAACATCACTCCTTGCTTCCTTAACTATTCCCCGCGTTTTCCCTCATATTCCCTCCCACAATTTGCATAATTGATTTTCAACATCCCGTATAATGAGTACCTAGCTGCATTTGGTTACCCCTTTAGCCCACCATTTTGTGCCTCCTAATCCTTCTGAAAGACAGAAAAATAAATAAGACAAAAGGAAGTGAAAACAAAAACAATGAAGACAAAAAAAGCCCTGATTTCCACTTTCCTGGAATTAATTTCTATAAATATGTTATATGGTCAGATACATTTATCTCCTAGGCCAATTTGCTTCTCTCCTAAGATTATCCTCCTGTAGTCTCATTCTGTATAAATGTCTATAGACCTGTATAATTAATCATGTCACTGTATTTAAAACAGTTAGCCAATGTGATGGCTTTTAGATGTATAGGCACATTCTAGCTACAACCTATATTCTTTTAGGATTATTTTCTGGCTTACTTCATTTGATACAATTTTTCAAAATTTTTTTCATTTCCATATTAATGATACAATTTCATTCTTTCTGAGGGATGAATAGAATTTCATAGTATGCGTGTATATAAGCATATATGCATACATACATATATATGTATATATGTGTATATACATATATGTGTATTAATCATATATACATACATGTATATATGTGTATCTATATATTTATATAATTTTTGACCCATTTGTCCATTGATGGCCATTTGGGTTGATCTATACTTTGGCAATGGTAAAGCATGTTTCATTGAACATGGATGTACTGGTAGTTTAATGTGGCCTTTTTTGTGTTCTATTGGATAATTTGCCCAGGAGTGAAACTCCTGGATCACTACGGAAGCACTAGGTTTCCTAGGCATTGGTCAAAACTTCCTAAGTAAAGATTCAGAATCACAACAAACCACAGAGAAATGGAGTCAATCCAATTGATGTGTCTCTTCATGGCAAAGGACAGCTGACAAGCTATACAGCCCACAGAAGAATGTCAGATGTTTTCTACCAACAATACACGAGACAAGGGCTTCATATGTAAAATATCCTTAGAGCTCATAAAATTAACACCCCAAAATTGAACTTTTAAAGAGGCAACAACTCAATTAATAAATGGGGTAAAGAATTAAAAAGACTTCTCAGAAGTAAAAATGTCCAACAGGCAAATGAAGAAATATTCAACATCTCTGGCCATAAAAGAAATGCAAATACAACTTTGGTACTCCTTGACACTATGTTGAATATGAACCTTACAACTTGAGACGGGAAAGGAAGGGGGGGAATAGGTGCAGGTAAGTGGGAGAAAATGAGGGGTGGGGTAACCATGTTTAAGAACAAGAGTATTTATTACTTTAGTTGTGGAATTGTAAACACCTTGCTTATCACCTTTTCAGTAAGGATAAAAATAAAAATTGAAAAAGAAAGAAATATGGCTGTCATACAAGTGAACATAAAAGCTTATAAATGATAAAAACAAACTGAATGGAACTTTGATATTTAGAAAAGATGCACACAATTGCACAATGTAGCTCAACATTTCATCAATTTTTATGCTTTTATTTCTGCAACTACTCTATATCCTAACTCTTCCTGGTGAATTATTGGTTCTCCTTTATTCCCTCTCTATTCAATGATCATGTTTCATTAGAGGTGTTTATCATGTCTTTCATATCTGAAAAAATATTCTTCCATAGATCATTGAAAAATGAGAAGTTCAAACAATCTGATTTGGACCTTAGAATTTCTGATTGACTTAATTTCCTTACAGTATTGGTTTGCCTCCTATCTATGAAAGTATGAGAGTCCAAAGTCATTTTTTTATGTTTATGTCTTCATTCTTAATGAGTTTTGTCATATTCAAGAAAAATTTCCATCAATACTTTCTTCTTTTAGCAATGTATTGCAAAACTGCTAGGAGATTCTGATTGACTCTTCTGGATTAATAATGACTAAGATAAAAGTGATAACTGCAAATTACTTTAAAACCACCCTTTTAATATTGGATGTCTGGTGAGACTTTTATTCAATTGCATTGCTGTTTCTTTTTTTAAATAGATTTTTAATTTTTTTTGTTGTAATGTATAGAGGGGTTACAGTTACATTCACCAGATAGTAGGTGCATTACTTCTCACACTTTGATACTCCTTCTAATGATTTTGTCCCCATTTCCCTTGCCCACATCCTCCCAATCATCTTGTTTTCACCTCATCCTTTTCCTATTGCTGAGTTTCTTGTAAATACTATTCTCAATGAATTGTCAAAATTCATTAATGTTAATTTTCTAATTCATGAATAAAAACTTTCTTGAAAATGTCCATTATCAGGCCAGGAGTTTGGTCTAGTGGTAGAATGCTTGCCTAGCATGCATGAAGACTTGAGTTCGATTCCTTGATACCATATACATAGAAAAAAGCAAGAAGTGGTGCTGAGGCTCAAGTGGCAGAGCTCCAGCCTTGAGAAAGTCCAAGGACAGTGTTCAGGCCCTAAGCTCAAGGCCAGCACTGGCAAAAAAAAATCCATTATCTCTGAACCAAGGACTCAAAACTTGTATCACTACTGCAAAGATCAACAATATATATGAAATGTTCCAAGCAGTTTCACATTATTTATATATACATGATTAGTCTATGGACAACAGTTTGCAAACAAACTGGTCTCACAATAAATATTATAATTTGTTGTCATCTACAATTAATTTTTAATTAATGATTCTCCAAGAGGCTTGTGCCTGAGCAAATTTGGTATTTGTAATTGATTTATTTTTAGGCCTAGTAAATCTTTGCTACTTATTTTTTGAGAAATTCTTTACAAATTGAGTTATTTTCAATCAATTGATCCAAGTCTTCTCAAATTTATTATTGAAAAATAAAAAAAAACTCATTGACACATGATGTATTATTTTTAGAAATAATAAATTTACCCTGTCACTGAAATAGGATATCTATGAACTTCTTCTCTACAGGTGATCCTGATACTGAACAATACTTTATATCACTGCATCCTGTGTGTTTGTGTGTGAGTGTGCATGTGTGTGTAGGTATGTGTGTGAGTGTGTGACCTGGGCTGGGTGCTGTCCCTGAGATTTGTGCTCAAGGGAGAGCTCTAGTACTGAGCCACAGCTCTACTTCCAACATTTTAGGGGTCATTTATTGGAGAGAAGGATATGACACTTTCTTGTCCAGTTGACTTTGAATTGTGAATATGGTAGAGGTTTTCTTTTCTTATAACTCATATTAATGTTTATTTGTCATTGCTGAGGTTCTCAGCAACAGATACTTCACTGGCATTTTTAGTTTTCTAAAGTTAGCAATCTTCTGGAGAATCTCCTGCACTTATCAGATTGTCTTTTCTCATGAATAATGTCACTCACAACCTATCATTGTTTTTATGATATACCCTATTTTATACAATTATATGCTAGTTATTAGTAAATTGATTCAAGAATGGTGTCTAAAAATCATCAAGCATTTTTGTATAGTACTTGTGTTTTGTGGGAAATAGGGACATTTCCCTAGTGAATGATACCTATCTCTGATTAGTTTCTGTCACAGGACATTAAAGTACCTTTGTGTCACTATGGATAAAATAAAGTGACTTTTTTTGCCTGCTTGGCCATGTTGGCAGATAAACATGAAGGTTAAACCTAAGTAGAGCACTCTCTCCTTCTTCATGTAGCCCCAGGGATATTAGATGGCCTTTTGCCAAGGCATTCAGTCTTCTTCATAAAAATTTAGGTGATTTACCAAAATTAATGTAACGGTACCTAAAACAGCATTCTCAATTTGTCAGTATAAACCTCAAAACAACCCAACTTCAAGTGGGAATGGATCAATCTCTCCATACAAAGTCTGCTAAAGAACTTGCAGGTATTTAGTACAGAACTGTATTCTTATTTATAACAATTCAAAACACTCAGGTCACAATAACAACAGATGCTGGAGGCCAGGAGGGATCACTACTAACACTATTGGTGGGAGTGCAAACTCATTCAACCACTATGGAAAGCAGTATGGCAGTTCCTCAAAAGACTAAACATAGAACTCCCCTATCACCCAGCAATTCCATGACTTGGCATTTACCCAATCGTCCAGAAGCAAGGACATACTAAATCCATTAGCATAATGATGTTCATTGCAGCACTATTTACCATAGCAAAGATATGGAAGCAACCCAGATGTCCCTCAGTTGATGAGTGGATTAACAAGTGGTATTTATACACAATGGAATTCTATGCGACATTGCCCCATTTGTAAGGAAATGGAAAGATTTAGAAAAAATCATATTAAGTGAAGTAATCCAGACTCAAAGGAACATAGGCTCAATGGTTTCCCTCATTTGTCATAATCAGTAGAAACCTTGGGCTGTCCCAGCAGAGATTTACAACAGAACAAAACCTAAATACATAAGGCCATATAGAATGAAGCTAAATGAAAGGACCTCCAGGATATAGAAACAAAAGCCATGTAACGAGTGATTGTTGTTCTTAATGTACTGTTATCTCTCATCTCTTTTGCTGTCCCTTGGTTATCTCATATTGTTACAGTATTTCGCCTGGTTATCTGATATATTATATATATGCTTATTTAGTTATTTGAAGTCGGATAGGGAAGGGAGGAAAAGAAGGTGAGGGTTGGTAGTGAGGGGAGGGAAATGGGGACCAAGACATGAGAAAGGGTGTCAATGTATGTTAAGTAATGCACCTTCTCTCTGGTGAATATAATGTAACCCTTCTATTAATTACCTTAAAATTATCTGGAAAAAATAAAAGAAAATCACTTATGAAAAATAGCCAAATGCTACTCAGGTTACATTTAAAGAATGATATATGATTTGAATATTTTTATACTATTCTGCTACCTGAGAAGCAATATTAGTTTATGCTACATAACAGAAAATTATTTGCCTACATAATATAGCAATATATTTACTGTACTTAGTATTTATGGACAGTGGTACCAGTGATGTTGTTTTGATACCTTAAAGCCAGGAAGCAAAGACCACAATTAGTATGATGTTAAAATATATTTTTTTCTCTTTTGTTTTCAGATACAATTTGCCTGGGAAGCCCAGGCTAGTCTCAAAATGTTTTGATTGCATTATATTGGCAGGGTTATATATTCAAGGGTTACCATTACATTCATCAGGTTGTGGGTACATTACTTCTTGAACATTGATACCACTTCCCATGTTTTTCTCCCTTCTGCCTCCTCTCAATCTTGTTTTTCCTCTTCATTTCCCTATTTCAAGTAAACAGATTAATGTATATGCAATAAACCAGCTACAAAAGTCAGAAATAATAACAACATGAAATAAACCATAATGGGGACAAAAAGAGAATAGAAATAAATTCACATAGTACTCAATAAAAATAACAAAGACAAACCTCTTCTTTCCATATAACCTTAAATTTTTGATAGTTTTTCTCAGCCTATAATTCACTCTTAAATCTGCCATTTCTTATAATTCTTTGTATTTGAGCCTAAAGGACATTCTGTATTATTCCAGTCTATTGCATTAATGAACCACTCCTTATGCAAATACAGGCCCTTGGCAAGGAAGTAATGCTGAGAACTAAATACTTAATATATTGAGTTGAATATATTACTATTAGCAATATTTTGAAGGAAGAATGAATTGTTGTGATCTGTGAAACAGAATATTAGAGTTTAGAGACATAAATCTTAACTATTTTTATGAAATGCCTAAGGACTTGCAATTAAAGTTATCTATAACATTCAATTTTAAATTGTTCTCATTATGAACAAGTAGCCTCTTAATTTCTCAAAGCCTCCAGGAAAATATGCTACAACTCATTTTCAGACTAACCAAGACTACAAAGCATCATTTGATATTTCCATTTATATCTTCCCTATATTGACTTAAATCTTGATTTTTTTATTTCAAAACTTCAACTCCGTTCCTAATTAGTAAAACTATATTGAAACAAAATTAATCACTGCCATTATAAACCATGAAATTAATATGTATTGAGAAAAATCTATTGATTTGTATGCATATGGAAACAATTATCAAAATCTAACGAATGTCAACAATTTGGAAAAGGTGATATTTTCAGATAAGTGGGACATTTTTGAAAATGCAAGAACTAAAAATTCCATTGATCTACCAGGGAAATGATATGGACATCCTCATGCATTTCTTTACAAAACAATATGCTATGACTTTTTATAGTACATTAGATGCCCAATATTTAACATTGTATCATTTATTATGGACAGTGCAGGGAACAGAATTTTTTGGAAGAAATTTAAATATTTATCTCCTTGTGGGCTTTAGCAAATCTTAGTGATTAATCTGTCTGTAAAGCTAATAGGTATCCTCTGATAAATTTGATTATTACCATATCAAATAAACGGTTAATTTATCAACCAATGTATACTTTAGCAATATCTCTGTGCATGTTGGAAAATGATAATTTCATAATATTTGACACAAACAAGTTAGCCAGTTTTGGCTAGCTTGTAATTAGGAAAAGGTGGGTAAGATGGATTTAAATTTCTCAGCCAACAATAACTTTATTTTTATTCAAGTTAAGGAAAATAATTCAGGAAATGAAACTTATGAAGTGTATGCTTACATTACTTTTTAAGTGAAAAGAAGATAAAAATATACACTCATACATATATATGTAGATATGCATATATATATGAATTGACTCACATTAGCATGCCTGAATTAATTTGGGGGTTACTTTAGAGTTTATATTTTGAATGCATTAGCTTATTCATGATATTTTATTTCTCAACAAAGGCATCTGAATTTAAAAGCTTTATATTAATTATGCTATATTTTAAAACTATTAATTCCACAACTTTATGGACTAGAAATTTGAATAAACTTTTTTCAATAATATATGTAGTTTTATCTGTATTTGTTAAGTTGTTTATTTCTAATTCAGAAGTCATCTATTAAAATATATGATTTACATATTTGATCTCACACATTTAATAAAACAGGTTAAATAATGTAAATAATGGTTAATAATGTAAATAATGGCAAATCATAATAACTTTTAATAAAGTTTTATACATTTAACATGTGTATTCACTTAGATTATAACTGAATAACTTTAGCTTTTGGAGTTATTTCTAATATCCTCTGTCCATACCTTCTATCTAACTTACTTATGCTTCAAACTATGTCATCCAAATTCTAAAAGAACTCAAAAATGCTCACAATTATTAATGCAAAAGAACCACAAAAATAATCACTTCATAAAAATGTCAATTATATAAAAATGCCACTTAGCTTTTGAAAGTATGAATATGTTCACACCCCAAAATTCCTCTTTAAATTTAAGATTACACTATATTAAATTATTATGATGATAAAACAATATATTCCATAGATTATTACATCTTTAGCACTATTCATGTCTTTTATCTCAGCCAGACATATTTCTAGAATTTGATGCATTCCAACGATTATAATTTTTATATCTGTAAATAACTAAATGTTTAGCAATGTTTTCTGTTTATATAAATATCAACATGTTTGGCAATGTAATGAAATATTGATTATTTGTATCATTGATATAATTGGGAACATAAACAGATCAGCTTATGTTTTGATTAGAACAATTTATAATTTTGTTTTACTTTAACATTTTAACAATCCACTGCATTACATAAATTAATTCTTGTGAATATATATATGCATATAGATGAAGTACTTAAAATTAATAGTAACTCTCTACTTTGATTCACAAAAGCTGGGATAGGTGAAGTGAAATTTTAAAGTTTTGTTTTATGTATTCAGTTATTGTTCAAATCTTATATTTTTTTTGCATGCTATAGAAATTTTTTGTGTTTTCCTGAATGGTAGGAATAAACATCTGCCACTCCACACATTGCCACCACTTCTCACTTGAAACCTAGAAGACATCAATTTGCTTTACATTTTCAGTATTATCATTTTGTGAATCTACTTAAGTAGAGGCATTTAGCATGCATCACTTTAATTCCTCTAAGTTCACTGTGTGGTTCAGTAAGATGTAGAGTATAGCTCTCATATTTTTAAATTGTATTTTATTGTCTGAATAATGTATAGAGGGGCTTTAAACAAATTCTGAGAAAAAGATAAACATTACTGCATGTTGATTTTTTTAATGTAGGCTGCAAATATGGAATAAATGTAATGTCAATTGCTCTAATATTTACAGCAGATATGATATTATTTCTTTTCTTTTCTTATTTATCCCCTAAACTTTAGGATAGTTTGCTTCCTAAGCAATAGTAGTTTTTGTTTATGTAAATTGTATCATATGTGTTCAAATCCCCAGGAAGCCTCTTTCATCTGACCTATACCAGATTGTTTTAAAGGGCCTATATGGACCAATACTGCATTTCTCTCAGAAGGGTTGATTGCAATTTTCATTAAATCAGCAATCTCATTACAAATAAAAATTACCAATATCTAGCTTCCTAGGGCTTTCTACAAAAATTTCTTATCATTGTACTTTTTCTGTTTTTTAAACAAATGGTTTGTGGCAACTAAATAAGACAAAAAATCCATTATTATTTAGTTGCTGGAGCAAACATCATGCCATATCTTGTTGAATAATAGCCACTCTGGAAACTGTTCTTCCATACAATATACTTTCCATGTGTACTCCTCAATGTACTCAGTAAAATGTATTGAAAGGAGTTCAGATTTTTTTTTCTTGAAGGAGAATCTATCTTTATATAGCCTTTGTTTGATTTGATGTGGAAATGGATATCAGTTGATATCACTCACTTACCTGACATCAGCTAAATGCAGACATTTACCATGTCTACAAAATACCTTTTCAGCAACATTTATATTAGTGTTTAATTAAATAACTAGGCATCAATATTAGCCAAGTGCACATATAATATTAACTGCACCATGCGATCCAACAATTGCAATCTTAGACACACATGAAAAATAAATAAAAATGGTTTTAACCCAAAAACTTAGATCCTAATATTTACAGATGTTTAATCAAAAATACAAGTGTGAGAAATTACCAAAATATATTCTAACAAATGATTATTTAAACTAAATTTGAAATATCTGTATAAGAGTATTCCATCCATCTAAGAAAGGCAAACAATAACACTGAAATTCCACTTGGGTGAATCTCAAGCAAAGAATGCTTAGTGAAGAAAAACAATTTTAAAGTGATGCATGCCATGTGGCTCTACTTGTGTAAGATTCACAAAACGACAATACTGAAAATGTACAGCAAATTGGTGGCTTCTAGGGTTTCAAGTGAGAAGTGGTGGCAATGGGTGGAGTGGCAAGTGCTTATATTCGTAGCATGCAGGAAACCACAAATGTAATGCTAGACTGATCTACAAGGGTCTATGTGAAAAAAAAGTATTTTAAGGTTGAGTGGATAACAAAGAAACACATAGAAAAGTTGTACAGACATTCAGCAACTCACACAAACAATTTCAAGTATAATTGGTGAGCCTGTTTTGAACTCTGTGAATTGTCTTCTTGTCACCACCAGCATGCTTTAAAATTCCACTAGAGTTTAGTAGGATACAAACAATGAAGGAACAGGGATGAGTACACAAGAATGACCTGTATACTTCTTTGTATTTTGTGCTAAATCTAGAATTGTCTTCAGATAATAAATTTTACTTGGGAGCACAAAACAAAAAACAATGTAAGTATGCTAAACTAAGATTGCAAGTTAATTTTTGATCAAATTTAAATTAAATAAAAATTTAACCTTTCTCTGTGAATTCACTTGATTTAATTTTATTCCATTCTTCATTGTAGTCAAAATCTTAGCAGAACAAGATCTGTATAAGAAAATTTAATTGTTGAATTCATAGTTCTTAAAACTAAGATAATGAACATATTAAAGATAGGGATTAGCTGCATATTAGGAGTGGAATTTACACTTTTGAAATAGAAATATTTCATCTGTAATTGTAGTACAGAATGAGAAGATTTTCTAAGTGTCAGTTTTGGAAAGAAAAATCAGAAGGCTACTTTTGGGTCAACTGATCCAAATGTTAAATATAACCTTTAATGTTAATTTGAAATGAAATTCAGTGACAATTATAACACACAATTGGCTCATTTGGATTTGTTATGAAGGATTAAAACTAAAACTGATTATATAACATAATTCCATTAATGGACCATTTAGCATTATACCTCTTACTGACCTTTTTTTCTGGTTTTGCCTAAGAAATAAACAAAGGTATCTTACATATAAAATGTTAAGTGTCTTGAATACCATTATTTTAACTATATTTTTCAAGTTACTGTATTTTCTTTTTAATACTTCTTTTTCTCTTCCAAAATAAAATAATTCTGTTACTTAGAAAAACATATTTAGAGAGAACATTAAAAATAAAAGGTGAATGAAAACTTCAACATGAAATGCTGTTAAAGTTACTCTATAAGTTGCTGTCATAGTTAAGGTTCATATTAGAAATTACAAAAGGTCAAGGAATAAATCTGCATAAGAAGCAAAAGTGTATGAATATAATTGATAATCACAGGATGCACTAAATACTGAAGATTTACGTTTTCAGGACCTCCAACATTTGTTCATATCTGCAGACAATATTTCTATCTGTGATGTTAAGCCATGAATATCATTGAAGTTCCTAGTTCAATCCAATGATCTCAATCATTTGCTTTATTTTTAGATATTTCCTGGCATATTTGTCTATAAAACTAT
This sequence comes from Megascapheus bottae, assembly GCF_031878675.1. Taxonomy (NCBI): domain Eukaryota; kingdom Metazoa; phylum Chordata; class Mammalia; order Rodentia; family Geomyidae; genus Megascapheus; species Megascapheus bottae. The sequence continues at coordinate 35,146,021 of NC_143512.1, forward strand.
TTAGAAAGCTACTCCCTGTATCACGAAATAATGAAGCAAAAGTTTTATAAATCTGAGTGGAGAAGTTGTTGATGGGATATCTTGTCTAGATTTGCACAAGATAGGTGTAGCAGATTATTATTATTTTACATTTTTATTGTACTTAATAAGCTAGTTAAATTAATTTTGGTTTTAATATTGGAACTTGATCTCAGAACCTGGCTATCTGACACATTTTAAAGATTATTACTACCCACTTCTTTCGCTAGAATCATGCTATAACTTAAGTGAAGAGAAAATAAATTCAACTGTTTTGGAACAACTATTGTCATTTTTTCATTAAAATAAAAACAAATGTAAACAAAATAGCCTTATGTTAGTGTTGTATAGGTTTATTTTTTCTCTGTAGTCATTGTCTGCTGTTTCTTATATTTTAATATTGTGCCTTTTCTCTGTGTGGGGTAGTTATGCTTGCCTTTTTTCACTTTGTTAATCTGATGTTCACTCTGAGGAAATTTTAGAGTTAATTATAATTACGCTCGTGTCATGTTTAAGATTAAATAATGTTTCTGAAAAGTCACGTTTTCAACTGAGTTTATTGTATTACACAGAGAGCAACTTGTCCAAGTGTGACCATAAATATTTGATTAGAAATGTATTCTGGAAAAAATGTAAATATTTGAAATGTTTAAGACATGCAGTTTCATTTTATGTTCTTAAGGATTTGATTTCTAACCAGAGGTCGGTTGTCAGGAATAATAGACTAGTTAAGGGGTCTTCTTTCATGCATTCTAGCTTACCACTTACTACCTACAATTGTCAGAATAGAGACAAAAATAAAGAAAACATGATATGAGATGATACCATGCCACACAATTAACACTATCATGCATATCTAGTGTTTTTCCAATATAAATTTCAGAAATGGGCTAAAGTGATAAAAAGTTAGTAAAAATTTAATCTACATTCCTCATATCCATGGGCCATGATAAATAACCTATGTGTAAACTTCTTGGAAAATATTTTTCCATGTAAAATAAACACACTAAATATTTAAATAAAATTTAAAATATCTCATATATTAATATTTCCTTAGGCTGGATTTATCTCTAGTTATGATTATAAAATAAAATGAATCAAATCACAAGAATGCTAGTGGTAATAGATTAATTTTAAATATTTTAAAAGGAAAAACTCCATGTTGAATTACAGATGACATCCATAAAATAATAAATATTGTTTTCTTATACAAATCTGCTTTATTAACATCTTTTTAGGAAATGTAGCAGCCTATATAGCCGTGAAATATTTATTATATTATCTAAAATAAATGTATTATCTTTTTTGTTGTTATGGAAGGCAGACTGTTAGAGATCAATAGTCTTTAAAAGTATCTTTTTAAATACCCTAAATAAGCTGTATTAATTTCCAAAGTGATCTATTTTTATTGCTGCCACCACTAAAAATATTTAATGTACGGAAATGTACAAAATGGATAAATCCAAGAACTGTGGTTCATGCCTGTAATCCTAGCTACTCAGGAGGCTAAGATGTGGGTATTGTGGTTCAAAGCCAGCCTGGGCAGAAAAGTCCCCAAGGCAGTCATCTCCAGTAAACTACTCAAAAGTCAGAAATGGTGTTATTGGCTCAAATGGTAGAGTGCTAGCCTTTACCACAAAGAGGCTCAGAAACAGTGCCTAAGTCTTGACTTCAAGCCTCAGGACTGGCAAAAAGATAAAATATAATGAAACTATACATTTTTAAAAGTCAAAGCCAGTAAAGTATTACTTTCATTTGTAAAATGGAAAAGGTTCTAAGGTGTTCACATATGTACTTATTTTCATATTTCTATAGTCAAATGTTAAATTTACTTATGACAATAGGGCTATAAACAGTACCAAACTGGAGCCCTGGTATAAGAAAAAAAAACAACCAGTGAGAATCCATCTCAAGTAATAGATTTAGCACAATCTTTCACAACTGTTACATCTGTTACTTGGAAAATATTAATAGGAGCCTTCCAGTCCAGGCTAAAACTTGGAGTTGCAACTCAGGGCTTCACAATTTTAGGCAGGTTTTCTACCACTCAGCTATGCCTCAAACTGGATTTCTCTTAATTTGTGAATTAGATCTCCCTTTTGTGCTACATTATTCTCTGGAGAGACTACCTTTCTCTTTCGGCTTCCATACTGTTTTAACATCAGGCAGTGGCTGTACATGTTTTTCAGTTGAGATGTGATTTAAGAATTTTCTTTTACTATTTTTTTAGTGTAAACTGGCTCTGAGTCATGATCCTTCCTCTCTGAGGATGGAAAATAGCTAGAAAGTCTGGTCTGAACATGAGCGCTTACCCTAAGTTTCATATCTTTTAACACAGGGTTGAAAGTGGTGAAAGTTAAAAAAACACATAGCATGCATGATTGTAAACTACAAAGTCATTATTTGTAGGTTTGCAGAATTATAGAAATAAATCCAATGCATACATTTTAAATGTAGCACTATGAATCATGTCCTTCACCTTTAATTTTAATAATAATTAACTCATCTTTTGTTCAATACAAAACAATATCCAACTGAGGTGATTCAATGAATTTGCATTCTATGAGTGTTATTTTTAAAAAGTAAGTTTTATTGAACTGTAATGGATATTACTAAAGACAACAACATCTGAATTATTATCATTTTATAAATATTTTTATTGTAATTAATAAAAGGGTTACATGATAATTCCCGTATAGAAGGTGCATTAATTCACATACATTGATACCCTTTCACAAGTCTTGGTACCCTTTACCCTTCCCCCACCACCCCGACCCCATCTTGGTTTCCCCCCTTCCCTATCAAATTTCAAATAACCAAATACAAATAAATTCAATATATCAGATAACAAAGTGAGGTACTGTAACAACATGAGATACCCAAGGGACAGCAAAGGAGATGAGAGATAACATAGCACATTAAGGACAACAATCACTCATTGTATGGTTTTTGTTTCAATATCCTGGAGGTCCTTTCAATTAGCTTCATACTATATGGCCTTATGTATCAAAGTTTTGCTCTATTGCAGATCTCTGCTAGGAGAGCCCAAGGTTTCTACTGATTATGACAAATGAGGGAAACCATTGAGCCTAAGTTCCTTTGAGTCTGGCTTACTTCACTTAATATGATTTTTTAAAAGTCTTTCCATTTCCTAACAAATGGGGCGATGTCATTCTTTCTGACAGCAGCATAGAATTCCGTTGTGTACAAATACCACAACTTGTTGATCCACTCATTAACTGAGGGACATCTAGGTTGGTTCCATATCTTTGCTATGGTGAATAATGCTGCAATGAACATTGTTGTGCTAGTGGATTTAGTATGCCCTAGATTCTGTATGGTTGAGTAAATGCCAAGTAGTGGAATTGCTGGGTCGTAGGGAAGTTCTATGTTTAGCCTTTTGAGGCTTTACCATACTGCTTTCCATAGTGGTTGAATGAGTTTGCACTCCCACCAACAGTGTAGTAGTGATCCCTCCTGGCCACATCCCCTCCAGCATCTGTTGTTATTCGTTTTCCTGATCCTGGCCATTCTAACTGGAGTGAGGTGGAATCTTAGAGTTGTTTTGATTTGCATTTCTTTTATGACCAGAGATGTTGAGCATTTCTTCATGTGTCTATAGGCCATTTTTGTTTCTTCTTCAGAGAAGACTCTCTTTAAGTCTTTGGCCCATTTTTTAATGGGATGGTTGTTACTTTGGAGATTAGTTTTGGAGTGATTCAATTTTTTGAGATCTTGGTATATTTTAGATATGAGGCCTTTGTCCGTTGTTTGATTGGTGAAGATATTCTCCCACTCTGTAGGCTTCCTAATTAATTTACTAGCTATGTCCTTTGCCATACAAAAGCTCTTCAGTTTAATGCAGTCCCACTTATCCACCCTTTCCCTGATTTGTTGTGATTTTTGGTCCTTATTAAGAAAGTTTCGACCTGTGCCAAGGAGGCCTAGTGTATCTCCTATTCCTTCTTGTAAAGTTTTCAGTGTGTCAGTTTTTACCTCCAGGTCTTTGATCCATTTGGAGTTAATTCTAGTGCAAGGTGACAAAGAAGGATCCAACTTTAGTTTTCTGCAGGTGCTTAACCAGTTCTGCAAGCACAACTTGTTGAAGAGGCTGTCTTTCTTCCATACTATTTTATTGTTCCCTTGTCAAAGATTAGGTGGCCATAGGTCTGTGGTTTAATATCTGGGTCCTCAGTTCTATTCCATTGGTCTTCAGGCCTGTTCTTGCGCCAGTACCAAGCTGTTTTGATAATTGTAGCCCTGTAGTAGAGTCTAAAGTTTGGAATTGAAATTCCTCCAGCACTATTCTTTCTGCTAAGAAGTGTTTTTGCTATACAGGGTCTTTTATTATTCCATATGAAATTTTGGATTGCCTCTTCTATTTCTTTAAAGAATGACTTTGGGATATTGATGGGTATTGCGTTGAATTTGTAGAGAGCCCTTGGCAAGATTGTCATTTTCGCAATGTTGATTCTTCCAATTCAGGAGCATAGGAGGTTTTTCCATTCCCTTAGTTCTGCTATAATTTCCTTTTTTAGGGTTTTAAAGTTTTCATCAAACAGGTCTTTACATTCTTAGTTAAGCTAATTCCTAGGTACTTTATTTTCTTTAAGGCTATTGTGAAAGGAGTTGCTTTCCTGATTATTGCCTCCTTCCTTTCACTGCTGGCGTAAAGGAAGGCAGTTGATTTTTGAGGGTTACTTTTATAGCCTGCTACCCTTCCAAAGTTTTGAATCCGCTCAAGGAGCTTGGGAGTAGAGTCTATAGGATTCTTTAAATACAGAATCATGTCATCTGCAAAGAGGGATAGTTTTATTTCCTCTTTCCCTACTTGGATCCCCTTTATGCTTTCTTCTTGCCTTATTGCACTGGCTAGGAATTGTAATACTATGTTAAAGAGGAGTGGAGAGAGTGGGCATCCTTGTCTCGTTCCTGATTGTAGAGATGGCTTTAGATTTTCACCATTAAGTGTAATACTAGCAGTGGGTTTGTCATACACAGCCTTTATTATATTGAGGAATGGTCCATGAATTCCTAGTTTCTCCAGAGCTTTAACATAAAGGGGTGTTGGATCTTATCAAATGCCTTTTCTGCATCTATTGAGACGATCATGTGATTTTTGTCCTTGCTCCTGTTGATGTATTGAATTATATTAATTGATTTGCGTATGTTAACCAGCTTTGGTTCTCTGTGATGAATCCAGTTTGATCATAGTGTATAATTTTTTTATGAGTTGTTGTAGACGGTTGGCCAGTATTTTGTTGAGAAGTTTTGCATCGATGTTCCTCAAAGAAATAGGTCTATAGTTCTCTTTCCTTGAGAATCTCTGTCTGGTTTGGGGATGAGGGTTATACTGGCTTCATAGAATGAGTTTGGTAAAGAACCTTCATTTTCACTTTCGTTGAAGAGCTTGAGGAGTATTGGTGTGAGCTCTGCTTTGAAGACCTTACAGAATTAAGCTGTGAATCCATCTGGCCCTGGGCATTTCTTGGTTGGAACTTCTGTAATTGCCATTTCTATTTCAGAGCTTGAAATAGGCCTGTTGAGTTGGGTTAGCTCTTCTTGGTTCAGTGTGGGTATGTTAATATTGGCTAGGAATTCATCCCTTTCTTCTAGCTTCTCAAATTTGTTGGCGTAAAGGTTTGAGAAGTATTCCCTCATGATATTCTGGATCTTGGTAATTTCTGTTGTGATACTACCATTTTCGTCTGTGATTTTGTTTATTTCGATATGCTCTCTTCTTTTTTTGGTAAGATTTGCTAAGGGTTTGTCAATTTTGTTAATTCTTTCAAAGAACCAACTCCTTGTTTTGTTGATTCTTTCTATAGTTTTTTTGGATTCCAAATCATTTAATTCTGCTTTGATTTTAATAATTTGCTTTCTTCTACTGGGATTAGAATTGGTTTGTTGCTCTTTTTCCAGGAGCTTAAGCTGAGACATTAAGTTGTTGGTTTGCGATTTTTCCAACTTGTTGTTATAGACTCTCAGTGCTATAAATTTTCCTCTGAGTACTGCCTTTGCTGTGTCCCAAAGGAGATGGTATTTTCTGTGCTCCTTACTGTTAAATTTCATAAACTGTTGGATTTCTGTTCTGTTCTCTTTGATAACCCATTGGTGTTTCAACAATGTGTTCTTCAGTCTCTATGAGTTACAGGGTTTTCATTGGTGGAGATGTGTGTTCAGTTCCAATTTGATGCCTTTTTGGTTTGAGAGCATGCAGGGAATAATTTCAGTGTTTCTGAATCTGTCCAGGTTTGTTTTAAGGCCTAAGATGTGGTCTATTTTGGAAAATGTTCCATGTACTGCTGAGAAAAACGTATATTGTGTTGTTGCTGTGTGGAATATTCTGCAGATGTCTGTTAGATCTAGTTGGTCTATATAGTTGTTCAGTTCTAAGGTTTCTCTGTTGAGTTTTTGCCTTGTTGATCTGTCTATAGATGAGAGTGGTGTGTTAAAGTCACCGACAATCACTGTGTTTCGATATGTATGGTTTCAGTGTAAGTAAAGTTTGCTTGATGAAGTTCGGAGCTCCGGGATTGGGTGTGTAACTATTTAGGATCAATATATCCTCCTGGAGGAAAGATCCCTTTAGTAGTATGTAGTAACCTTCTTTGTGTTTTCCTACTAATTTTAGTTTGAAGTCTATTTTATCTGATATGAGGATGGCAAATCCAGCCTGTTTATGGGGGCCGTTAGCTTGATAGAATTTATTCCAACTTTTCACTTTCAAAAGATGATTGTTTTTTTGGGTAAGATATGTCTCTTGAAGACAGCAGAATGATGGCTCTTGCTTTTTGATCCAACTAGACAGTCTATGCCATTTAATGGGAGAGTTAAGTCCATTGATATTGAGAGTTAGGATTGAGAGATATTTATTAGTTCCTACCATTTTTAAAAGCTTTTATTAGGGCCTGTGTCTTGACAGTTCTTGTGGTCCTTAGATGGTATGCTGTTTAGGTGCCATTTCTTTCCCTATATTGCATTTATTTTGGTTTTCTATGTATAGAATATCTTTGAGAATTCTCTGTAGTGTTGGTTTTGTTGCTGCATATTGTCGCAGCTTTTCCCTGGAATGGAATATTTTTCTTGTTCCCTCAGTTATGAATGAGAGCTTAGCTGTGTACAGTATTCTTGGTTGGTAGTTATTTGACTTAAAGGCATGACATATGTGCTTCCAGTCACTTCTTGCTTGCATGGTCTCTGCTTAGAAATCTGGGGTTATTCTGATCAGTTTGCCTTTATAGGTTACTGATCCCTTTTCCCTGGCTGCCTTTAGGATCTTTTCTTTGGTTTCTATTGATCCAGTTCGGATTACGATATGGCAGTGGATGTTCTTTCCTGGTTAGGTCTGTTTGGGTTTCTAAAAGCTTGTTGCATCTGGATGGGCCTGCCTTCTGGATATTTGGGAAATTCTCTGAGATGATTCCCTGAAGTATATTTCCAATATCATTGACCTCTTTCTCCAGACCCTCCTCAATACCAATAAGCCTTAAATTAGGCTTCCTAATTGTATCTTGGACCTCCTGAAGCGCTGTCTCATATTTCCTAATTTGGATTGTCTCATTTTCTGTTCTTTATAATAACTAAATTATCTTCTCTCCTCTGCATTGTCTAACCTGCTATCAAAGCTATATACTTTATTTTTTCATCTCCCTTGCTTCTAATTGCTCATTTTTGATGCCTTGCATCTCTTCTTTTAGATCATGTATGGATTTCTTTAGCTCCTTGATTTCCATTTGACTGGTTAGCTCAGTAGCTTTATTTTCTTTGGACATTTGCTGGGGTTCGGTCATTTTTTTATTTGTGGATTCTATGAATTCATCCATCTTTCTTTGAAAAACCTTTATTATGGCCTCCTTTATGGCTTCTTCTTTTTCACTTATCACCTTGTTAATGGTTTCCTCTTGTTTAGCTATGGCTTCCTCCCTTATCTCTTTCTTTATATTTTCACATTTTTCATTAATGATGTTTATCAATTGCATTTGTGTAGCACTTGGAAGACTTTCCTCTAGGTTTGCCAGTGACTGCTCCATTGTCTGTTTACATTGGGTGGGGGATGTTGTTTCTTGATTTGACATTTTTCTTGAGTTTCTTGTTGCCTCTGCGTTCCATCTGTGGTTGCTCCACAGTGCTGGGGAATCTTTCACTACCCTCGGATCTCCGCCGCCACCTCTGTTCTGTGTCTGGGTTCCGCTGCTTGCTGTTCTGGTTCTGAGTCTGGGTTCTGCTGCTTCTGCTGTTCGCTGGCCTGGTTCTGTGCTGGTTTCTGTAGCAGTTGGGCCCCTGGCCTGGCGCCCTCCACTGTCGCTGCTTTTTGCGGCTTGGAGCCGGCACCAGCCGCCGCTTTTCGGGGCTTGGAGCTGGTGCCAGCCGTCGGTTTTCGTGGCTTGGAGCCATTGGAGAGAGGTGGGGGAGGGGTCCTCGCGTTCCGAATTCTTTGAGAAAGTTGGATGTAAGCTTTATCTGGATTTCTTTTCTGGTTTGAGTCCTTCTCTGTTGCTTTTTGAGTTTGTTGTTGTGGATTTCTTAAGGTAGTTGGCTCGTGGGACTCCCTGGTTCTCTCTTTTTGCGAGAGAGAGCTAGGCAGCATCCCTATGGTCTCGGTGCCATCTTCCTTTCGTCGGCTATATTTTTTTTCTTAAATACTTTTAACTTTTTACCAAAGTAGTCATGATGCCAGAACAAAATATTTTGAGCATCCTCCATGTAACTTCAACAGGAACATCTAGAAATTCTGAAGTGTTCAGCACTAGAATCTCAAAAAAAAAAAAAAGGAAAAAGAAGAAAATTATACTCCATAGAGAGGAATACCTTATATCAATATATTTAATTTAGGTATTGCATTAATTTACATTAATTAATTGCAACAAACTGCTCTTATTACTAATCATATTTTCTACTAAATGCATGCATATTTCTATGAAATGTTACTTTGTACTAGAAGAGGAAATGTAGGCCAGTAATTTTCCAAAATAAGAGTAAGAATGATTAGTATCAAAGCTGTATTGGTCATGGTTAGTGAAAGCTCTTGCCTATTGGCAAATAATGACCATTTTAAATTATCTTTAACATCCTATCTTTTGTAGATGAGTACAATTGTATCTGTTTGTGATAATTTCTAGAAAGAGATACAGCATTATCATAAAATCTACATGACAAAAAACATGTTCTCCTAATGTCTGATTAAATCATTAATGGAAGCCTCATTCAATGTTTGTATACTGACTGAAAACTGAACCATAATACATTTCAGAAAATAAGATAATACATATTTCAGAAAAGAATATAAAAATGCTATCCAGAAGTATAATAGTTTCTTTTTAGATGACAAATGTGTTATTATAGAAGATTTCCTCTCTGTAAAGTGCGTGGGAAGGAAATAGAAAAAAAACAGCTTTAGCTGGAGCTAGAGCTTGGGTGAAGAGTACTTGCCTACCATGTACAACTAACTGCGTTCAATTTACATTCCTTTTTTCATATATTTTTATTGTAATTAATAGAAGAGTTAGATTATATTTGTCATATAGAAAGTGCATTAATTTACATACATTGATACCCTTTCTCATTTCTTGGTCCCCATTTCCCTCCCCCTACCCCCACCCCTCATCTTGGTTTCCCCCCTTCCCTATCCAATTTCAAATAACCAAATACAAATATATCCAATATGTCAGATAACAAAGTGAGATACTGTAACAATATGAGATAACCAAGGGACAGCAAAAGCGATTAGAGATAACATAGTACATTAAGGACAACAATCACTCATTATATGGCTTTTGTTTCTATATCCTAGAGGTCCTTTCATTTAGCATCATCCTATATGGCCTTATGTATCAATTTACATTCCTTTATACATTTTTCTCTTGTTCTTTCTCTAGTTGAAGAGAATTGCTGAATGCAGGATTCCTTGACTCTCTCTGATCTTATGAAGAGAAATTTCAACATTTTCGAATTTATTACAATGTTGCCTCTGGTTTAATTATAATTTGCTTTTACTATATTATTTGATAACTTTATTATGAATCCTAAGTTTTGTCAAAGATATTATCTGCATATCTTGAGATTATTCCATGGCTTTGCTCCTTCCCTTTGTTGTGATATATTATTTTATTATGTTAGTAGATGTGCATTTGATTAACCATATGTTTTTGTGTGCTTTTTCTTGGGTTTGAACTGAGAGCCTTCAAACATTTGTTTAGATTTAGATTTTTTTTTCTCCCTTAGGGTTGGTATTCTACAATTATTTCTACAATTTCATTTTGGCTTCTTGATGATAAAGAGATAATATTGTCATGAACTTTCCTGCCTGGGCTTCCTTCAAACACTGATTCTTAGATCTTAGCATTCTCAACCAAGAATGACAAGAGTGAGTCACTAGTGCTCAGATGTCCCTGTGGTCTGGATCCTACTTGATCATGTTGAATAATCCCATTGAAAAAACATTGCAATACGCTGACTAGCATTTCCTTGGCAATTTGTTTTAAATAGAAATGTACCAAAAGCTATATAACGAATGATTGTTGTCCTTAGTGTACTATGTTATCTCTCATCTCTTTTGCTGTCCCTTGGGAATCTCATATTGTTACAGTTATCTGATATATTTGTTATCTAATATATTGGATTTATTTGTATTTGGTCATTTGAAATTGGATAGGAAAGGGGGGAAAACTAAGACGGGGGAGGGTGGGTGGGCAGGAGGGTAATGGGGACCAAGACATGTGAAAGGGTATCAATGTAAGTGAATCCATGCACCCTCCATCTGGAAAATATCATGTAACCCTTTTATTAATTACAATAAAAAAATTAAAAAAAACATTGCAATAGGCTGACTAGCATTTCCTTGGCAATTTGTTTTAAATAGAAACGTACCAAAAGTGTCAACTAGGAGTTGAACTTTTTTTTATTTGAAAATTTTTTTATTTGTGACTGTTCTGTTTTTATTAAAGAATTTATTAACGTTGATTTTTACATCATATTTCAAATGACAAGTTTAACAAACAAGTGTTCAAGAAGGGAATCTCTATATACAATCACTGGAACTTAGTTTTTAGAACTTAATCCAAATTAGGCTAAGGGTTTGTATGTCATAGAAACATTAATTTAGAAATAAAACATTATGTTTATAGAGTCATTTTTATGTCTATATAGTTATGTTTATATTTCCATAACCATATCCATAGCATTGGGTATGCAAATACAGTCCTCGCTCTTGTACCCTTTGGATTTAATAGCCACATATTAAAGATACCATGCACCTTTTGTTCCTTAGGTCATGACTTGTCTCACTCAACATGATTTGCTCTAGATTCATCCACTTCCATGTGAATGCCATTATTTTATCTTGTCTGTTGGCTATGTAGAATTCCATTGTGTATATATACCACGTTTTCTGTATCCATTCATCTGCAGTAGGGCATCTGGATTGTTTCCATTGCCTGGCTATTGTTAATAGTGCAAAGATGAACAAAGCTGAGCAGGTGTCCTTATCATAACTTGGGTTATGATGTTCTGGGTACATGACATAGTGAAAATGGCTATACCGCCAAAATTGATACACAAATTCAATGCAATCCCTATCAAAATCTCAAAGACATTCTTACTGAAATAGAAGATATAATCCAAAGATTCATATGGAACAAGAAAAGACCTAGAATAGCCAAAACAATTCTAGGCAAAAAGAGCAATGCTCGTGGTATTACAACACCAAACTTCAAACTCTACTATAGAGCCATAATAACAAAAACCGCTTGGTATTGGCACAAAAAACAGACATGAAGATCAGTGAAACAGAATAGATGACCCAGAAATAGAACCATACATCTACAGGCAATTTATATTTGACAAAGGAGCCAAAGATATACAGTGGAACAAACACAGTCTATTCAATTATTGGTGCTGGCAAAACTGGGCAACCACATGAAGAAAACTAAAAATTGACCCTAGCCTTTCGCCATGCACAAGCATTAACTCAATGTGGATCAAAGACCTCAATATCAGAACAGAAACCATGAAACTGCTACATGATAAAGTAGGAGAGACACTGGAACTCATAGGCACAGGCAAAAGATTCCTGAACAGAATCCCAGGGTCACAACAGATTGGAGAGACACTCGATAAATGAGACTACCTAAAACTAAAAAGTTTCTGTACAGATAAAAACATAGTCGCAAAAGTAGAGAGACAGCCAACCAACTGGGAAAAGATATTCACCAACAATACATCTGACAAATGCTTAATATCCAGTATCTACAGAGAACTCAAGAAATTAATCGCCCCCCCCAAACCCAACAAACTATTCACTAAGTGGGCAAGGGAACTAAAGAGAGACTTATCAGAAGAAGAAATTAAAATGGCAGAAAAGCATATGAGAATATGTTCATCATCTATGGTCATAAAGGAAATGCAAATAAAAACAACCCTAAGATACCAGACAATGACAGATGCTGGGGGGGGGGGTTGTGGAGAAAAAGTAACTCTACTACACTGGTGGTGGGAATGTAAACTAGTTCAGCCACTCTGGAAAGCAGTGTGGATGTTTCTTAAAGAACTGAAAATAGACCTTCCCCACTTCTGGGAGTTTAACTTTTATGCTAAATCCTTCTCCTGTGCATGAGTCAGACTAATGCTGGTCTTTTAAAATGTGTAGGAAAGAATATTTCCTTTTTGGAAATAACTTCATATTAATTGGCATTAGTTTTACATTAGGTGTTAGAACTCTGTCAAGAGGCTTTTGGCTTTGGACTTTGTGTTAATATTATCCAGAAAATATGATAAAATTACTATCAACTAAATATTTTTCTATTGAGCTAATTAGTTAAAGGACAGATTGTCCTGGTATAACAAAAAATGAAATCAATTGTTTGTAAAAGACTCTATTTACAGACTGGAAAGATGAAAAATAAAAAAATTAAAATCTGAAAAAAATTCTGTTTTGATCTCATTAGTCTGTAAGCTTTTTGTTTCTTAATGATTTGGCATTGATAAATTCTCAACCAGATTATTAAGTTTATTACAATTCATTCATTTGTTAGGGGAACCCAAACTAACTCTATAACCTGGCTTTTATGAAAATAGTTCTGCTATAATCATAGGTGTTCAAATATTTTGATGACATTCTAGTTTGATTCATTTTGGTGTATGTCCCATTTTGGTGTATTAGGTTGATATGATGGTTCTATATTTAGCTTTTTGATGTTTTAACTGATAAAGTTTACTGTTTTCCTTTATTCTCTCTATTATTTGCCATTGTTTATCTGAAAAGATTACTTTTACTTTTCTGTGATCCCCATGTTTAAGAATATTAAAATAACGTATTTTAGCATTCACAAATTCTAAGTAAATAATTGGCTTACTAGTAAGGATTAAACTCAAGATAGGTCAGGCTCTGCTATTTTATGTTCAGTATTCCTCCCACACTTTCTTTATAAATTTACCTTCTGTCCAACCCTCCCATTGTTTTGATGAAATTTCAGAGCAATTTCTATTGAGAAGTATTTACTATTAATTCTATGAAAAGTAATTCTGTGTATAGTTCCACCTTGCTCTCAACAAAGACTTTCTATAAAACATTTGGGTTCTTATCAAAACACTCAGTGTAAACTGCATTAAATCATATTCTACATCATTTAAAATCTCTCACTACTTAATTACTTTTCTCAGTCTTGGTTGGTACCTTCTTTGTCATAAATTCACTATTAGAATCTGAAAACACTGTTTCCTCCCAACAATTTACAGCAATATATATGAACAGTTTCTGATCTGACAGCCTTGTTGTATATTACACCTATTTTCAAAGAGGCACGAGTGGTTCATTATCCATGAAATCATGATAAAATATATTTATGGCATGTCATACTGTACCTCATATTGAAGTATTCATTTCCAGAAAACCACTGTGTTCTGTGTTTATTTCTGTTAGGTGCTAAAACTCTTCTGTAAGCCATAAAGGAGAACTAAACTCAAAGCATTATATAAAGAATATTTACTACATAAAATGCAGTGAAAAATGGCTATCAGCACTCAGTTTATATAAAGCTCAGGCTATATTTCTAGTTAATGATTGCCTGAGAAGCACAGAGTCACTGGTATTTGAATATGTGTAAGCATTGTCCTTGAATGAAATGAACTCAAATTTCCATTAAAATAAATTTTAGGCTGGAAATTCACTTCTTTAAAAAGAAGTTACCCACATTTCAACATCTAGAATCTCCCTGACATGTGATTTGTCAGGCGAAGCTTCATAGATTGATTATGTCTAATGTTGCTCAAATAAATCCTAAATGTAATTATGCCTATTTTTAAATGAAAACCAGGGGTGTGTTTTGTTATTGTGTTTTTATTTTAATGAAGTTAAGGAATGTTGTATTTTTGCTATACATTTAAAAGTACAAATTACTATATTACTACCAACAAGACAAATAACACATCATTCTTCCCACAGAGTGGTTTTGTATATGTATTTGTGTCTCTTAAGGAATCCTAAAACCTACTTCATTAGTAAATTTTCTGTAAGGAATGCATGTATTTAAATATTATTCTTACTATGCTCATTTGTCTCTTGACTTCTTAATCCTACACAAATGCAAATCATAGTTTTTGTCTTGTATCTTTCCATTCCTTTTGCCATTATAATATCCAAAGTGTATGTTTGTGATTATGTGTGGGTGTTTCTGTGTATTTAATATATCTATAATTTGGATATATACATATAGATATCCTGTCAATGAATAAATTACCATTTTATTCACATTTACCACAAATTAAAGTCAGAGGCCTTGGAGGATAGGAGTGGTTCAGTAGAATAATTGTGTGGGAATTAGTACATTTCCTTTAGTCATACCATCTACAGAAATGCAAATAAAGAAAGAAATATAAGTCCAATGGATATAATTTATTAACTAACATTTTGTAACCTAGCTTAGTGGCAGACACCTGTAGTCACAGACTTGAAAGATAAATCAGAAAGACTGGAAGCTTGAGGAATCCTGGGCTATACAGTGAGGCTGTAACTTTTGGCACCATCCTTGAGCTTTCTGAAGGCCATTGCTCTACCACATGAGCCACAGCACCACTTCTAGCTTTTTCTGAGTATGTGGTACCCAAGAATCAAACACAGAGCATAATGAATACTAGGTAAAAATTCTACCTCTAGGTTACACTCCCAGCCCACACAACAATATTCTTAATGAAATAGAATAAGCAATGAAAAAAATTGCATGTAATAAAAGAAGACCTCAATAGCATAAACAATACTTAGCAGGGAAAACAGGCAGGAATATGGATACCAAACTTCAAACTTATGCAAATGATCAGAAACAAGGTCACACTAAAGCTACCAGCCCAACTATGTTCATTGCAGCATTATTTACCATAGCTAAGATATGGAACCTATCCAGATACCCCTTAGTGGATGAACAGATAAAGAAAAATGTTGTATATATACTCAATGGAGTTCTATGCTGTAGTCATAAAGAATAGCTTCTCCACACCCGCAAGGAAATGGAAAGACTTGAAAAAAAAACATATTAAGTGAAGTAAGCCAGACCCAAAGGAGCATAGGAGCCATGGCTTTTATCATTTGTAACAATTAATGCATGTCTAGGAATGTCCTAGCAGAGGATTACAACAGCTCAATAGCTATGTACACATGACCATATAAAATGATGCTAGCCAAAATAAAATCCCAGATATGAAAATAAGAGTTTTTGTTTCCTTTGTATTTTTATTTTATATTTATTTATTATTTATTGTATTTTATTGTAGGATAATGTATGGAGGGGTTACAGTTACATTCATCAGGTGGTGGGTATATTATTTCTAGAAGCCTGAGACCCCTTATCATGATTTTGGCCCACTTTCCCTCCTCCCACCCCCTCCCAGTCATCTTGTTTTCCCCTTTCCCCTCCCTATTTCAAATAAACCAGTAAGTGTGTATACAGTATACCAGTATACAAATTCAGATGCAGTAACCTCATGAGATTAACCATAGGTGGAAAAAAAGAGAGAAAAGAAATAACTCCACATAGCACATTAGCAAATGTAACCACAAAGATAAAGCTCTTGCTTCATTAACCTAGAGTTCATTAGTTTAGTCTCATCCTATATGACCACATATACACAGCTTTTGAGCTATTATGATCCTGTTAGGAGAATCCTAAATGTGTATAGATTATTACAAATGAGGGAAATTTTTCTTTTTTATTTCTTTTTCTTTTTTTCTTGTTCTTTGATTTATACTCTGATGATATTGTTTTTGGTTTTGGTAACCCTGTGTCATGCATATTCATTTATCAGATTTGGGGAAGGGAAGAGGCATAACAAAATGATGAGACAAAGATAAAGAGTGAACCAATGCAACCTCAATACTCCAGAAATACTGTGTAGGAAAAAAACTACCCAATGTGGGAGAAGCAGGGGAGTCAGATTGGGGAACAAAATGGAGAGAAAAACAAGAGGGGATAACAATGTTAAACAAGAAATGTACTCCTTGTCTTACTGAAGTAACTGTAACTGCTCTGTAAAACATCATTACAGTAAATATTTTTAATAAACAAATAAATATTTTTAATAAACAAACTAAAAAAGGAAGAAAGAAATCATTGAAATGTGGATGTAAACACCAGACACTGTCATTGGGAACACTCCAGCTTCAGCTGCTTCCATTACTGTTTTCCTGTTGTTTTTTCTTTTTTTCTGTTTTTTATTAATTGTTGGGATAATATATAGAGGGGCTACAGTTATATTCACCAGGTAGTAGGTGCATTACATCTCACAACTTGATACCCATTCTCATGATTTTGTTCCTATTTCTGTCCCCCAACCCTCTCTCAATCATCTTGATTTCTCCCCTTCCCTTGTTGTTTATTCCTGAATAAACAAGCCTTCTGGATCATGACAGCAATGTTAAGCAGCAGTAGCAGGAGTAACAGCAAAGTAGGCCTTCAACATAAAATGGAATTCTATCTCCATTTAATATCAGATAGAACAGGAGTTGTTCGGGCCGTGAGTTTGACCTAGTGGTAGAGTGCTTGCCTAGCATTCAGGAAGACCCGGGTTTGATTCTTCGGTACCAAATACATAGAAAAAAGCTGGAAGTGGTGCTGAGTCTCAAGTGGTAGAGCTCTAGCCTTGAGAAAGTCCAAGGACAGTGCTCAGGCCCTGAGCCCAAGCCCAAGACTGGCAAAGAAAAAAAAAAAAAGAACAGGAGTTGTTCTATTCATGCTTACTTTATCTAGTGCAATTTCCCTTTAAGAATGGAGATAAGTATCACAAAAGAAGTCATATTCCCTCTCTTTCACAGAGGTTTGAAACCTGTGCTATGAACAATGCTCATTTACAATAAGAGTGCAAGAATCAGCAACATTACCTCATTTCCCCAAACGTGAAGCCAGATCAGATACAATGGGTTAGAGTAATCTCAGCATCCTTCCCTGTCACTGGCATGAATTTGACCAGGGATACTATAGTGTAATGTCCTACAGACTCTGCTCTCTGCCTTGAGTAAAAGATAACACAGAGATATAACTCAAGAACAGAGAGCAAGAGAGGAAAGAGCTGAAGATCAGAATTCTTTCAGCCTATATCAATCCCCAACTGCACAGCTAAGAGAAATCAATTGAGAAGCCCATAGAAAAAAACTCATGGAATTGAAGTACACTAGAATGCCACTCAAGTTTTGGATTTTCCCCCAAACAGCACATTTCAAGGCAGGTCAAGAGAGCACTGCAATGCTTTTTGAAAATAAAATGAATATTCCAGCTGCATCTTACCAAGATATTTCACATTATGTGGCCTGAACTTAAATAGTCTACATACTATATAGGTAGGTGAATTGGCACAGATCTCTATAGATTTTTTTACAACTCTGTGGGAGACTAAATGGATTTCAAATGCAAAGTTTAAAAAGTCAATATAGTGTTTAGGCAGGCTTTGTAAATAAATAGCTGGAACTATTTATTAATATGATATCTATGATAAAGAGATTTTGTTTGCCTTGGATGTTAAAACTTAATGCTAATGATAAATCCTGAAACAGATTTGTGAGCTAAGGGACAGAGGAGTCACAGCTTATGTTTCAACTGAAAGTCATTTGATTTTAAGTGGTGATTATGATAGAGATGATGGCAATCTTTCTTTTTCATATATTTTTATTGTAATTAATAGAAGGGTTACATGATATTTGCCAGATAGATGGTGCATTAATTGGCATACATTGGTACCCTTTCCCATGTCTTAGTCCCCATTGATGGCAATCTTTTTTAAAAAAACTAATTAGCAACCTCCTTCTATTTTCAAGTAGGATAGTTAAGATATTACTCCTTTCCACTTGTGGATCATTTTTTGAGAAAATTTTGCCATGTGCTGCCCTCCAATTAGGAGTCAGAGTTTGACTAAGGATGAAGGAATATTATGACACAGTCTTGTGGAAATTTCATTCTCCTGCTGAAAAAAATAAACAAATGCAGAAATAATTAATTAATGTATATATTCATATTTTTTAAATTCTTACTATAAAGTATAAAAATCTCTTCTCTCAGATGAGTTTTATCCCTAATTTGTTCCAATTCTTTGAGGTAAGTATCATCACACACACACACACACACACACACACACACACACGCATTTTTATTTTGCCAGAGTTCGATATTGTTGCTTATTGACAAAGATCAATATCCACATAGGTCAGAGTTTTCACTGGCCAGAGGACCACACAGATACCAAGTCATGTACAAAAATGTTTACTGTTAGCAAGTTGGCAAGGTCTTGTCTTTCCTCTGGGTGCAATGCTTCTTTGTTGAAAGTGGGTATCTTTTTGGCACACAGCCAAAGCAGGCTTTACTGATTGCAACAGTTGCATTTAGGTATGGGCA
The DNA here is from genome assembly GCF_031878675.1 of Megascapheus bottae. Lineage (NCBI taxonomy): Eukaryota > Metazoa > Chordata > Mammalia > Rodentia > Geomyidae > Megascapheus > Megascapheus bottae. Next base: position 35,164,908 of record NC_143512.1, read on the forward strand.
GAAGGTACTCTGTTGCTGTAGCTAGTGCAGGTGCAGAGGTGAGAGTTAACAACTGTGGTCAGGTCTGGTCTGGTCACCTGAATTTGGGGAAAGGTCTGAGCATCTAAGATGGGAGTTCTGAAGTCAAAGTGGAAAAGGACACTAATGGTCTGGAATCAGAAATGATTATAAGTGGAGAGATAGAGATTTGAGAATTCTATATTTCTAATATAGAAATTGAAACATAAGTATAAACAATTGTAAAATGCAAAATGTCAAAAGGCAGGGCTGGGAGCGTGGTCTAATGGTAAACTGTTGCCTAGCATGCACGAGGACCCGAGTTGGATTCCTCGGTACCACATATATAGAAAAAGCCAGAAGTAGTTCTGTGGCTCAAGTGGTAGAGGCTAGCCTTGAAAAAGCCAAGGCCCTGAGTTCAAGACCCAGGACTGGCAAACAAAAACAAAAACAAAAACATGTCAAGAGGCTAATACAAGGAACGCATAGTATTGTCAATGTGTGAAAAATATTCAATTGCAGTTTTAAGTTTTAATCTTTTGATTAGATATTCTGTCCTCTTCTCTTCTTTTTCCAAATTTTTACTTTAGTTGTGTATTGCTTCAACAAGACTAAACTGATCTAGACAGGCTATCTGAGCCTTCTCAATTTTGAACATGCAATTTATACATGCTTATTTTTGTGGGAGTCTTCTAAAATGTCACAATACAAAAAATTCTAGTGATTACTTTAAATTGCCAGATTGTGTTTTACTAACACTCTGCAAATGCCACTCTAAATCCAACATTTTTTTATTTTCCTTTAGTCTTTAAAAATGATTTTAAGATTTAATGTCTTTTTTCTGTGTCTCAGTATAATGAAAACCATGTTTCTGCCTTATTTGTTCTTACTACCCTTGACACAGTTCCAGGCAATGCTACTGTGATATACCACTGGTGACAGATACCTTAATCATGGTCAATTGCATTTACTGTGATATGATTTTATATCTGGATTCAGCCACAGCAAATATCCTAGGTTAACACTGATTGTTTGCACTAAACCTGTAATGTGCATACTCAAATACTCAAATGAAGTTTACAGGAAGAGTTTTTGCTTTGCTATGACTCATGTCTTTAAGTTGTGGAGGAAGGAGATAGATATTCCAGTCAGAGTAAGGGTAAAAGTAGGGCAAGATATAAGGATATAAATCCAAGGACACCTTGCTCCATAAAACACAAAGAGTTTTCCCATGTTTTAAACTTTAATTATAACTTACTTTGGAATTTGATTTAAGATATGCTTATAATGAATATGAATATTTAGCATTTATATAGCCATTCTGTCTTCTAAGTACTTAACTAATTAATCTTTAAAATACCCTTGTGAGTTGAATAAGTATTATTATCCCTATTTGACACATAAGGAAGCACATTCACACAGAGAGGTTAAGTGATATAGAATCTATTTGCAGCAGTGAAATGGCAACTTGGGGATGAGAAATCCCACACAACAAGACTGCACTTACATCACTCGGCAAATATAATTTACTTCTCCATATCAAGCTAACTATGATTTGTCCTACATTGACATAGCAACATAACAATAGGAGATTATAAATGGCTCTGCCTTAGAATAGTGAAAAAGAGAAGAAATCTTAATAATAAAGACAAAATCATTTCCACCTTAAGAGGACCATTTCAGGGCCATTAATGACCTCTTCTCTTTCTCTTATATGAAAAGATTCTTCTAGGATTATAATGAACCAAATTTTGATTTCAATATGCTTCAAATATTCCCATAAACTCACACTGTTATGGGTAAAGTCATCCTTATTTCCATTATAACAGCATTCTCAATATCCAAGTTTTTAAGTGACAAAATATCTGTAAAACCATAAAGAATTTTCAGATCATGATAATGCACTAGTTGTCACTTTAATTCTATATTCTCTAACTGGGATTCTATATTTTCACCTGGGATTCTATCAAATACAAGAGTTTCTGCATGTCAAAGGATATATCTAGATTAAGAAGGTAATGAAGTAACTAAATAAATGAGTAAATAGGAATCCCACGCATGGGAGAATATTTTTACTAGCTATGCATTAGACAAGGGGCTCAGTTCTAAAATTTACCTAGATCTCAAACAAATAGCCTCCAGCCAAAAAAAAATCTCTGAAAGAAACAACAACCTGATTCATAGATGGTCTACAGCCTTAAAGAAGAACTTCTCAGAAGAAGAAAAAAAAGAATGTCCGAAAGATACAGGAAGAAATGTTGAACATCTCTGCCCATGAATGAACCATGAATTCAAACAACATTGAGATTCCATCTCAACTCAGTTAGACAATGGATATTCTGAGAAGAGGATCACAAAAGTTCAATACTTATATGGACATGATGATATAAAATGTTGATGATGGAAATGAATTCCAAAAAAGGGAGGCCAGAGGGTTTTTATTTTTGTTATTTTGCTTTTTTTTAGTTTTTCTTTGTTTCTGTTTTTGATTTCTGTAAATTTTATCTTGTAGGTAAGTTTATTTGTTTTGGAGGGGATAAGGGGGAAAACAAAAACCATAGGAAAAAGTGTGAATTAATTCAGGAGTGAAACTCACTAGATTTTGCTGAGAATAAGCCATAGGAAATAACTGTTAGAGAAGTGATACTGTTGAAAAAATGCACTCATTAACTGACTTACGTCATTGTAAACCCTCTATACAATACTTTTTGAGAGAGACAGAAACAGAGACAAAGACAGAGACAGACAGAGGCAGAGACAGAAGCAGAGACAGAGACAGAGACAGAGAGGGAGGTAGGGTGGAGGAAGGAAGGAATGAAGGAAGGAAGGAAGGAAGGAAGGGAGGAAGGAAGGAAGGAAGGAGACAGAAAGAAAAAAGATGGAAAGAAAAAAGAAAGAATGAAAGAAAGATGAAAGAAAGAAAGAGAAAGAAAGAAAAAAGGAGGAAAGAAAGAAAAAGAAAGAAGAGATTTGGCAATTTAACTTAAACATTTTCTTTCCAATTTTCTTAGAACTTGCTTCCTTGTATTTAACTACCCATTTTTTTCATGGAGACAAGTAATGGCATGAGCCATTGCAAAACACAAAACAAAACAAACAAAAAAAAGTCAAGTAAAATTTTAATTAGCATCATTAACCCAAAAAAAACATAACACAGTTCTCCACTATTTGTGTTATCATTTTATGTATTTTAATACATTATTTCGTATAAGATATACTTATTCCACTGGTTGAAAATACTAACTGGAAAACATACATACACTCACAGACTCAAAACACAAAGTGGTATACTTTTTCTTAAGCTTAAATTTTTCAGTCATTTATTTTTATCATTGCTCAGCAACTTAAAAAATTTCTTTCTATTTCTTTGATTCTTCTCAGTTTCTTGCAAACTGGTCTTGACTTTACTAAAAAAAACTTCTTAGAACAATAGATATCAACTTTATTAATTTTTATCTGCCATAACTACAAGCCATATTGACACTTTCATATAAGTCTTACTTTCCTAAGATGTTTCTTATTCTTTTTCCTTCCACCAGCCAAAGCTATGCTATGACTGACACTGAGCTGACAATTTTCTTGTTTTTCTCTTAATCTAGTTCTGTCACTGAGAACAAAATGGGACTCAGTTGCTCATTCATTCCACAACAAGGTATTTAGAATAACTAAGTCTTCAAAATCGCCTTTATGAAACCAATTTATAAAATTTTATGTCTATGTTTGATTTCACTACTTCAAGCCCTTTTTGTAGTCATGCTTTACAGTACCTACATATTTTGATGCTTTTCTCCCTAAAAATAATTTGATGCTATATGTAACTTGTTTATATTGTCGATGTAATATGAATATATAAGGATTCATTTATGTGTTATTTCTATGTTGTGTTAATATAAAATGGGATCTCATTTTTATTGAATTGAGTTCAAGGTCACTTGAATTGCTCAAGATGCCTTCCTGTCCCAGGCTCCTGAAAGGTTGGATTCTATACTCATTTTACGGGTACCTAGCTCTCTTCATTATGATTTTAATTATATGATGTACAGTTAAACTAGATACCTGTGGATAATTTGTAATGTAAATGTCTTCATCAAACCATATGCTAGGAATTCATCATAATCCTTAATTCATCATACTCCATAATCTCATGCATAGGCAAATTGTCCATTTATTACATTCTATGCTTTATAAATACAGTTTGGTTTGGCTTTCACTATACATTTTATATTTGCTATAATTAAATATTAATTTACCCACTTACTTTTAAGTACATTGACACTTGCCTTTGAAACTAGGTGAAAACCTGATTTGTTTTTCTGCATGGGAGAGACATTGTCAAATCTACAACTTTTTCTTTAGCTTTATGTGATCGCTGTACACTTAAACACATTAACTTGATCTATTTGATAATCTAGTGATATTTTTGAATTTAAATTTTCTTCTTATAGTTTGCATTTGTTTTCTTAATTTGTTCTTCTACAATTTTAAAAGTACTTATTTTCCAAGATTCATTGTACTTAATAGTTTTTGAATTGGAATATGTAAGCAAGGAGCTAAGCAAAAACAAGGGTGTCTTTTCAATCGTTCATAGTCTGGGTTAAAGAACGCACTTATTATGGTCAAAAACAGACTATGAAATAAAATCTATATTTAAATATGACCATTATTTTACTGTATGCATGGTGAGGATACTGAATGATGCTATATAAATAATGTTATCTGAAGGGGAAAGGGAAGTCATATTACAAAAACAAATGAAAACATATAGCTAGGCATGATGCCAAGACTACATATGTGGTATGGCAGATGGTAGATAGTAGTAAAATAGACAAAGCTATATATCATAGCTCTCAGGTAGAACCCTTGCTTAGCATAATTAACTCATAACACGACAAAAAATAACAAAGAAGACTGAATTATCTTCATGGCATGATTATAAAAATCTTTTCAAAATGAAAATAAAACATAGTGTTAATATCTACAATGTTCAACCTTGGCAGGAGTTTCTAAGTGTTCTTCTATCTGTAGATATTATAAGTGGACATTGTAAGTGGAGCAGTAAGCAGTGGTCAAAACTAAGACAGATTGGAGCCTTATTTAGGTACCTGAGATAATTACAAACTCTGTGAAGTATTAATTTACCCATTTACATTTATGAAACCATGATGTCAGGGACCATATTCTCATGAAACTTTCATTCACATGTAATAAATTTTTTATGAGCTGGTTATGAGAAGCAGTCGTCAAAAACTAATTCAAGGAGAACTCATCATTGAGTACCTCACCCTGCCATTATTTTGATGGATATAGACATGAGACATCAATAAAAGCAGAGAGAAGAATCTGTGTGAGAAACTGTGTATAGAAATAGAGTGCTAATCACAGAGACAACAAGGAACTCGATATTTATTTCCAGGTAATTTGAGAACTACTAATTTGAATGTTAGTGTTATGGTGAATCACACATATCAGGTTTCCTTATGAGATTGGTGCCTCACAGGAAGAGCAAAAATGACTATTTCCAATATAGATAAAGGGAAATTCAGGACTTAAATGATCATTTCGCTCTAAGTGGAAAGGAATACTAAATACTAAATAATACGTAACAATCTACTCGTGTCACAACTCTTGAAGTCAACCTTATTTATGTGCAATAAAACTATTTCTAAGCACAAATTTGTATGACTAATCTAAGTATTATTTAAGTTCATTAGATTAATGTATCAATTTGTACTTACTGTCCTATTGACCATAAAAAACATGCAAAAAAGAAGAAATCTTCACGGCATACACCTGGAAAGTCAAATGTAGTAAACTTTAATAATAGTTTAAAGTAGAAGAGGGCTTTGTACATATTTATTGTACTGGTCTCTGGATTGTTGGCAGTTTGGAATTTTTTTAAATAGATGGAGATGGTATAAAATATCATTGTATAATTACATTCTAGTGGTTTTTTTCAAAATACATTATTTATAGGTGAATTTTTGCTCCAAGTTAGCCAAAAAGAAATTTATATTTGTACTGCTGCTATACCATATATTTGACATAACTGTTTTTAATGGTGAATTTAAAAGTGGATTTTTTTCTTGCCAGGATTTTTTTCTTGAGCTCAGGGACTGAGCACTGTCCTTGGGCTTTCCTCAAGGATAGAATTCTACCCTGAGCCACCATACCACTTCTGGATTTTTCTATGTATGTAGTAGCGAGGAATTGAACCTGGGTCTTCATGCATGCTAGGCAGGCACTCTGCCACTAAACCAAACTCCTGGCCCCAGAGATGATTTTAAATAAAAATTAAATGTCATGTCATATGCCTGTATTAGAGCTGTAAGAAAGCCAAGATTTCATCTCCATCATAGGGCTCAGTGTCAGTAATTCTAGCTTTAAATTTAAAAATATCACTGTATTAATTCATATATTAGTAAATGAACAAAGGACAACAATATTCAAAATACCTATTTTAAATAACTACTATAAAGATCACTAGGTCTAAGGAAAGGAATACTTTTCTCCAATTAAAAAATCTGAAAACCTTTTTCCTGAGCAAAGGAGTGTAATAACATGTTCATACACTGTATACTGATGCTTATGTGGTTACATTACTTTTTACTTCCCTCAAGTTTGTCAACAGATCACTCTCCAAGAATAATTACTTGAAAAACTCGCATACTATAGAAGAATTGCTTTCTGTGTAGTAGTATAAATTTAAATTTGTTTGACACAGATACTAACTAAAACCTATATAAATAAGGCATACATATTGGTAAATGTATAGTTTAATTAACTGGAATTTTTTAACATGAATTAGTAGTGATACAACTTTTAAGGAGAGCTCTAGATTGGAAGTAGGCAGTGTAAATCTCAGTCATAATCATTCTGCCTGACAAGGGATTGGCTAATATGACAAACCTGCGAGCAGTAGATTTATCATTTTATGTTGTGAGTTTAACAGATTCTTGACATACTAATAGTTTTTGGCTAAGTACCTACATACTGAAGTTTTTCTAGAGGTCGCCTTTATCTGGTTCAGCATATAAAACCTCTCTTCTTATCTCAATGTGTGATCTTGTACCTTGCTGCTATCCTAAAACACTCTGTCCATTCATTCTAAGTATGTCATAAACTGTGTAAGGTAGATGGAGTCTACTTTCTTTGATATTTCAGGATTTTCTCTTCTGTGCACAGTTAGCAGCCAATTAGATGACCCAGGAAATGTATAATGAAACTTAATTTCCAACAGAAGGAATCCTTATTTGTCTACTTTCTCTGTGTGTGGAAGATGGACCATGTAATGGATACTTGCAGCCTTAGTGTAAGTGCAGGGATTGTCACAAAGAACTGCTGGGGTTGAGAAATTATTATCTGATTGTGGTAACTCATTGGTGGTAACAGAGGGTGGTATATTGCCATACCTGTGAGTTGACCACTGTGGGATGGTCAGCAAGCAATCGGTGCTCAACTCAGGTAAATGTTAGAGGAGGAATTACTGTTAGAAAGGGGTATTTTCATTTTCATCTTCCTCCTAACCTTCACTTTGGCAGAGGACATAGATGAATTAGATTAGTTTGCAATAGTTTAAAATATCTCCTGTGAAAATTTGACCACCTGGAGGATAAGCTTCTGGAATGGACTCATGGGAATTCTTTGGCAGAGACTAGAGGAAAAATATAAAAAGGGGAATAGGACATTTATTCTGTGCTGCAGTAATATTAGCAAAACATCAACAGTGCATAAGGAAAAGTACATAGTGCACTTTGCACTATGTCAATACTGAACTCTCAGTGAGGATGACTTGGCATATTAGGAATCTATGCCACAGAAAGTGGGAATCCACCTGCCTTAAGGTTACCTAAGACACATTTTGTAAGTCCCTGATAAATTACTCTGTGTATACAAATATACACTTTTATATATAGCTTTGTTATTTTACATTAATTTGGGCCTGTTCTAGAACCTTAATAAATGTAGGTACACACAGGCACACACCTACACATGTGAGAGTATGCAAACATGGAGAAATTATTACTTTATTATAGTAACAATAATTTCAAGGTAAGGAAACTATGGATAAATTCTGATGATTAAGAATATATCATTTTGATTATGTTTGCCTTGCGTGATGGCTCACACCTGTAACCCTAGCTACTCAGGAGGCTGAGATCTGAGGATCAAGGTTCAAAGCCAGTCTGGGCAAAAAAGGACCTGAGACTTATCTCCAATTAACCTCTAGTAAACAGGAAGTGGAGCTTAGCTCAAGGGTGGAGTAGTATCCTTGAGCTAAGAGCTCAGGGACAAGGCCCAGGCCCAGAGGTAGGGCATTAGCCTTGAGCTGAAGAGCTCAAGGACTGCATCCAGGTCAATTTCAAACTCCATAACCATCCTCCACACACACACACAAATTTGGTTTTATAACCTACAAATGAGAAATTATTCCATTTCATAAAGCCAAGGGATTTCTCCGCCTTACTGGAACACGCGGGTGCTTAACTCCGTGCAGGTCAGGTGGTTTTAAGTATTCATCTACACTTGTCAAATATTTGTCCTGACTTGGCACCTGTCATCTATGGCCACTGTTGGGCAGTGTACAGTGTGCTGTGTGCTTACCTCTCTATCCCAAAGCATTGCTATTTCCTGGTACAGTGTATTTTTTACCCAACCATTTGAATAAAAGCATGGCACCAAAAAGAGAATATGCCATTTTGAAAATGAGGAATATTATATTAAAATCTTTAAATATAAAATATAAATTATATTTCAATATTGCATTTTATTGTGATATTTCCATTTCAGTTATCAAAACAGAATCACATAAACTATCAAGTAACAAATGGATGACCATAAATTATTAGATGCCCAGCAAGTGTCTAATAAATTGCTAATGTCAAGAAATGTTTTAAAGTAATTGAATTTGGCCTAGTTTGGGATAAAATGTGCAAATTACATAGACATGATAAAAAGGAAGTAAAATTTAAAAAATATTTGATTTGTTTGTTTCAATCAGCTGGCAATCTGGGGATACAAAGCATAAAATCTTTTGGTCCATAAATCTTTAAGAAAAAGGTTAATTAGACAAATGTTAAAAATCAAAAGATTTCAGGTTGATATTTAAAGGACTATTTACTTCTTGCAGGGAATAAACTTGGAAGCCAGACTCAATGGTGTAATAAGAAGGTTTTGACAGAAATGTTTTTGAATGAGGCAAAATTAGAGAAAATATTTCAAACAAAGGAATTGGATAAAATAGTATTCCAGATTCAACTTTTAGCTTTATGTTAACAAAATTATTGTGCCCACAAAAGAAATCTACCTATTGGTGGCTTTGTTCATTTAGTGCAAAGAGGAAATTTCCCATAATGGGATACCCTTATAAAAGCATTTTGAAGGTGGATGTTCAGGAAACCAAATTTTTTTACACAGTGTTTACTCTTTAAAAGCATGGAGCTCTCTGTGGTTATGTATGGGGAAGGAAGAGAGGTAAGGAAGTTATTTTCTCTTATTTCACAGAGGATGGAGGCTCTATTTCCAAGGTTGGACCAAGGCAGATAGTTCATCAATGCCCAGAAATATTAACAGTGTAATCTTTTTATCATGTGAATAAAGAGACCTCTGCTAATGATGATATTTGTAAAATTATCTGTTTTACAGAAAAAAATGTAACTTTCAGTCACCATCATCTCCTTAGAGTGTCCTCATAATCATACACAATATAAAAGCTAACATTAGTGACCGATGCAGTCAGCTTTGAAATTAGGAAAATTGGAAACTTTTCATTATTCAGGAGGGATATGAGGCATTACATAACTTTAACATAGAGTGAAAATTTGATTATCTATGGCAAAAGGCTATCAAAGAGTGTCAACAACAACCACAAGTTAGAAGCAATATTACCTTTGTGGAAATTGGATAGATCATATGTATTCCACCATCTATATTGGCTGTGAGGTAAGTTCTTCAATCTTTGTGCGTTTAAATCCCCTGGATCTCTAAAAGCATGAGTGTGTCAAGGTGAATGCATATGTATATGACAATTTTATCCGTTATCCATCTCATAATTAGTAATATGTGAAAGCTTTCTATTGTTCTTCTAGCAAAACTGAAGTAAAACCAAAATCCTGTATTTTTTTCCTATAGAAAACCAACAAGTATATATGATCATGGTATAAGAGATGCAGTATACTTTCTAGGACAGAATTTCTGCCAGAGCTGTTTCAAAATTGTATCCTGACAAATCTTGGGAAGGGGGTTGAAACACCATGGCCAAATAAAGGCTCGTCGGTAAAGCTAACAAAATGTTTAAATCATATCACTTCATCTGTCCAAAAAAATATTTGGGCACATCAGCTAAGGTTAATGTCACATTCCTACATTTTGTAAGAAAACATACATCCGTAGCTAACCTGTTTGGCAACACTCTAAAGTGTTTATTCAGTCAATAATAGATACTTACCAGATTAATTTTTCATGGGATACATTATTATGGTTTGAATTTTTGTACAATAGAGATAATTTAGCTGTACAAGTGAAAATCTAAAGCTGCAAACAACTGGTGAAATAATTTCAAAAACCTGTCCAAAGGACAAGGCAAATTGTAGTTCACTTAAAATATAGTCTTGGTTGGTACATTATAAAAGATGGGTAATTTTGCTATAGTTGCATTTATGGTAAGCTAAGATGGCTTTGAAAAGATTATACTCAGGTGTAAGTTATACCTGAGCAATGACATTTCTGTTAGTGACACAAAATAAGGGACACTTCCTTTAGCAATCGATGTATCTGGCCTCCTTTTCTTTCCTGAGTTCTGTGACTGAATTCTTTCTTTCTGAGACTGATGAAATTGAGTGTAGCAAAGGGTGATAAACTGACTGACCCCAAGTAGAAAGTATAAGCACAATTCTGTAGAGGTTTTCCTGAAAAAGCTTTATTTCCCTAATAAAATGGATAGGCATTGCTACTTTGACCACCTTTGTCCTTATACCTGAATGAGAATTGACAAATTGAGCTAGGATAGCAATACTGAAACTGAGGAAAGGACAATGATAATTGCTTAGACTATAAACCTCACATAACTGAACTGCTTATATATGTCCAGTAACTACTTAATTCTGGACTTGTTATTATTAGGAAAATGCTTTTAACTCAAGACTTCATGGATTCTCTGTTGCTTAAAGTTGTTGCTTTGTGTATTCCCTAACTTCTTAAGGCTCAGTTCCTAATCAAGAAAGTGGCTCATATTCTTGCATTTAAACAATGATTTTTGAAGATTAAATCAAACAAGGACATTAATGGTATTAGCTTATGAGTCTTACATTATATAAAATGTATGTTTTAGTTTAAAATAACTATAAAATGGACTTGGTTGAAAGAAAAGTAGTTATTGAACATATGTAATGAATTAAAAATAACTGTCTATATAGAACTGGGAAAGATTATGCTTAGAGATTCAATGGGGACTTAATGTAAACAATGTTATTGATGTCCCCTCTCAAAAAATACTTATTGAGATTATTCCCATATATTAGCAATTCTCAGAACAAGAATATACTGTATGTAATATGTAAAAAATTAAAGGAAATCACTTAAGTTTTTAGCTCTACTTGGATAACATAATGTTAACTATGAATCCTTAATCTTTAAAATGAAAATTATATTCATTTAGGCAAATATAGGAATGTTATTTTTTATTAACAAATTTATTAGCATTGATTTTTACATCATATTTCAAATGACATGTTTAACAAACAAGTATTCACTTCAATTTTAGCACATAATTAAAATTAGGCTGAGGTTTTGTATGTCATATATACATATTAATCTATGTAACAAAATACTATGTCTATAAAGTCATAAATTTTTATGACTATGTAGTTGTGTATATATTTCTAATACCATGTCCATATCATTGGTCAGACAAATACTTTTGTACTGTTTGGAGATAATAGCCACATGTTAAGGATACCATGCACCTTTTGTTTTTTGTTCTTGACTTGTCTCACTCAACATGATTCGCTCTAAAATCATCCACTTCCCTGCGAATGCCATTATTTTTTCTAGTCTGTTGGCTAGTAGAATTTCATTGTATATATATATATATATATATATATATATATACATACACCACATTTTTTGTATCTATTTATCTGCGTAGGGCATCTGGATTGTTTCCATCGCTTGGATATTGTGAATAGTGCAGAGACAAACATTCATTCAGAGCAAAGGAATGTTATTTTGTGTTTAAAATGTTATACTTTTACAATTATTTTATTGATTGGTTATACTTTTTTATGTATGTGACTGGAGATTGAATTTAAGGCATCCCAACTGATAAAACCAACATGAGGCATGTTTCAGTCCTCTTTTATCTGTAATGTACAGAACTAACAATGATTAAAATGTTTAATAATCATTTTTCATATTAATAAACAACAGAAAACTTATTAAGTTATATTGTAATATAGATAAAAGTTTTTTTACAATCTTATTAATCAGAGAAATAATATCACTAATTATTAATCTCGCCTGTCTGTTGATGCAGTATTGATTAATTAGTAGAGAAATGCCAACCAGAAGTGTTTGTTGATGTAATCTCAGTTTCCACTCAGGCTTTCTGCATTTTGAGGTGAAAAGATACTTGCAGCTCCTGTGCAGAGAAGAATGAATTTAGGTTAGTGCCTACTTATGCTACAAATCTTCTTCGCAGAAATTAGAAAATAGACACCCTTCTGAGATATAACATTTTAGAATAAGGCTTAAGCATTCAGAAAAGAGCTCATGAATCACTTCAACTAAATAAGAAGGTTTAAAAATGTGCTTTTTATTCTACAAGATAATTCTCAAAGAAATGTAGAGTGAATATATACTATTAAATTCCATAAACTCATGGCTCATCAAAATTATTGATTTTATGAAAAACTGGAAAAAATCTAGATGTGACTTACAAGGACAAGATTTTTTTCACTTGATGTCAAAGATATAAAATTTCTTTTTCATAAATTGCATGCTTGAAATGTTTCTTAATCTTAATCAATGTCTTCTGCAGACCAGGCAATCATAATCCATAGCTATAAAAGTCAGCATGTCAAGCCAATTATTTATATAGATCTTACTTTTGTAGCTATAAGGTTTGTGGAAATCATTTAAGACTATGACTCATGAAAATTCAACTCAACTTAAAGACTGAAGGAAAAGCTTGATTCTGGTAGTAAACTAGTAAAATTTGACCTAACATAAAATTTCAAAATGTGTCCAATGGTAAAAATGATCACATCAATTGTTTTATGTCTGAAAATTAAGCAAGAGGTATTTGGCCAAGAAAAATGTGCTTAACCTCATTGAATGCAATGGAACATTATAATTTATAATTTATCCCAGCTCTATGCTTGATTCACAAATCTGCCTCACATTTGGAAATTAAGTATTCATATTCCTAGTAAAAGTGAGAAAAATAGTTGTGGTCTTCATTTAAAGCTTCATTCTCTTTACCATAACTTCAAAATTCATCATGTTTAATACTCTGAAAACAGCCATTGGAAATGTTTGCACTTATTTGATAGAGAAATCTACTTTGTTAAATGCTTTAACATCACAGTTTTTGAGAGAAGCAATGCACTAACTCAAAAAGTCAAAAAAGAAAAAACTGATGAAGAAATCCAGATGTCCATGGTGATTCTGACATGGTTCTCATGGTTCTCAAAACTTAGAGGTCAAGTCATCAGTATGAACTGATATTTTTACCCTTAGGTATCAGGAAGATGACAGAAAAGTAAATTTTGGTTAAACATGGGGAAACACACAATTAAATTTATAGTCTAAGCGCATAAAATTCATTAATTTACAGTGTATGACCATAAAATTTATAGCAGGAATAAACCATGAAGAATATTTGCAGATCAAAACATTGTGGCTATGGGAATAGTAATAAAATTGTGGGCTTCTTCAAACAATAAAAAAATTCAAAAGGCCAAAACCAAGGTTAGGAGAGGATATATCACTCATTAAAAAAAAGATGATTGTCAAGAGAATAATACCATGTTGTCTGCTAATGGAGAAAATAATATAGATGAAACAGACAAATTCCTACAAAGATATTATCTACAAAAACTGGCTTAAATGCAGACAGAGAATCCAAGTAAACATGATAGTAAATAAAAAGATTTAGTACTCAATCTTACCTCAAAAACAAAATCTTGGGATAAAAAGGCTTCAAGCAGGAATTAAGAACAATCCTTTGAAACCCTCCATACAACAGAGAAGAGGTTAAATTTTTTTATTGGCGTCATTAGGTCCAAAACCAAGAGCATAACAAGGAAGACACTTCAGACCATTTTCTTTTATAACTATGCCATGGAAATCTTCAACAATCTATTGAGAGAGTTTATAAAGGACTGTCTGCCAATGTGGCAAGCAGAATTTAACCCAGGAATAAAAGTTTGACTGAAGAAAATAGATCAGTCACTAGGATGTTGATCATCATACTGGTGATTAAAAAATCAGGTATGTACACATATCCTGTTCTCAGTAGACACAAAATATTTTCACAAATCCAGGTCCTTTCTTTATTAAAAAATAAACTCAGGATAAAAAGAAAACTCCGGATACAAGAACTAAACTATAACTACTATACATATGTACATATGTATATATATGTATATATATGATAACTACATATATCTGTATCTAGATATATATATATACATGTGCCTGGTGTATACATCCATATTTATGTATATGGATCCATATTTATACATCTATATATATATGTATACACCCATGCACATGTATATTTTGGATATATCTAATCATTCTGAAATAGCTCACAATATCCCCCTCCCTTTCATCGGTACAACACATTTCCATCACTATCTGATGGTTGGAAGCCTATTTTCCTTCAACTCATTATGAGTCATCACACAATAGCTCCCAATACTCCCAATCAGTGTTAGAACTATAACCATTTAAGTTCAGAATAAATGAATGTTTTAAAATTACTCTATCTTTGTTGATTTCCTAGAATGTTGATCCCTTATCTTCCAGATTTTGTTGCCAGCTTAAAAGAGTAAGCCTAAGGAAAAATAACCAGAAATCTCCCAGTTTCATTAATATTACATTTAGGGAGTCAATATTGATTGAAGACTGATTTCTTGTTGGATAATTAATAAGATACTTTTGGACAAATATTTTTTTTGCTTTATTTTTTTTATTGTAATTAGTAAAAGGGTTACATGATATTTGCCAGATAGAAGGTGCATTAATTCACATACATTGATACCCTTTCACATGTCTTGGTACCTGTTTCCCTCCCCCCCCACACCCCCCACCCGTCTTGGTTTTCCTCCCTTCCCTATCAAATTTCAAATATTCAAATACAAATAAATTCAATATATCAGATAACAAAGTGAGGTACTGTAATAATATGAGATAACCAAGGGACAGCAAAGGAGATGAGAGACAACATAGTACATTAAGGACAACAATCATTCATTATATGGCTTTTGTTTCACTATCCTGGAGGTCCTTTCAATTAGCTTCACATTATATGTCCTTATGTATCAAGATTTTGCTCTATTGCAAATCTCTGCTAGTAGAGCCCAAGGTTTCTACTGGTTATGACGAATGAGGGAAACCATTGAGCCTAAGTTCCTTTGAGTCTGGCTTACTTCACTTAATATGATTTTTTTCTAAGTCTTTCCATTTCCTAACAAATGGGGCGATGTCATTCTTTCTGACAGCAGCATAGAATTCCATTGTGTACAAATACCACAATTTGTTGATCCACTCATCAACTGAGGGACATCTAGGTTGGTTCCATATCTTTGCTATAGTGAATAGTGCTGCAATGAACATTGTTGTGCTAGTGGGTTTAGTATGTCCTTGTTTCTGGGTGGTTGGGTAAATGCCAAGTAGTGGAATTGCTGGGTCATAGGGGAGTTCTATGTTTAGCCTTTTGAGGCACTGCCACACTGCTTTCCATAGTGGTTGAAAGTGTTTGCACTCCCACCAACAGTGTAGTAGTGATCCCTCCTGGCCACATCCCCTCCAGCATCTGTTGTCATTCGTTTTCCTGTTCCTGGCCATTCTAGCTGGAGTGAGGTGGAATCTTAGAGTTGTTTTGATTTGCATTTCTTTTATGACCAGAGATGTTGAGCATTTCTTCATGTGTCTATAGGCCATTTTTGTTTCTTCTTCAGAGAAGACTCTCTTTAAGTCTTTGGCCCATTTTTTAATGGGATGGTTGTTACTTTGGAGGTTAGTTTTGGAGTGATTCAATTTTTTGAGTTGTTGATATATTTTAGATATGAGGCCTTTGTCCGTTGTTTGGTTGGTGAAGATCTTCTCCCACTCTGTAGGCTTCCTGATTAGAGAACTGAGGACCCAGATATTAAACCACAGACCTATGGCCACCTAATCTTTGACAAGGGAGCCAAAAAAAAATAGAATGGAAGAAAGACAGCCTCTTCAACAAGTTGTGCTGGCAGAAATGGTTAAGCACCTGAAGAAAACTAAAGCTGGATCCTTCTTTGTCACCTTGCACTAGAATTAACTCCAAATGGATCAAAGACCTGGAGGTAAAAGCTGACACACTGAAAACTCTACAGGAAGGAATAGGAGATACACTAGGCCTCCTTGGCACAGGTCGAAACTTTCTTAATAAGGACCAAGAATCACAACAAATCAGAGAAAGGCTGGATAAGTGGGACTGCATTAAATTGGACCAATATTTTTATAGAAAATGAAGTACTGACCTTTGCCTGTTAATGAAGAATTCAGGGTAAATTCACACAGCAGAAATATATCACTTAATATTCTGTATGATATCAAGATAAATGTTTCATTTTTGACACAAACACAGAATAAAGAACTTCTGTCCAAAGAAAACATAGAATTGAAATACTAAAATTAGGTTATTGTATTATTTAGAAGGTTTCCCAGGCCTAAATAAAAAGGAAGATATAGTCCAAAATATGGCCCTAAAGAGATAAACATTTTCATGGTAAAATCTCTTTAGCAACACTTAAATAAATCTCTAACATGCAGAAAACAGATTGGTATGTAATTAATTCAAGAGCAATATTTGAAGAGTATGATCATATGCAAATAAACTTGTTTTCTAAAAACAATCTTGCAACTTTACCCAACCAGTACTGAGGGTAAGTATCAAACCTCAATGCAGTTAATTATGGGCACAGGCAAGCACATCTATATCGTTAAAAATCTAAAATAATATTTAAATTAGCATTCTATGGTTTTTTATTCTGGTATAACAATAGCAACTGATTAAAGAAAGAACACAGATTGGTCTAAAAAAACAAGTCTTCACCAAGTAATTATGAAATTCACAAATTCTTTTGGGAGAACACAAAAATGTGGCACCAGGATCCTGTGTCCATTCTTTTTCTTTTTATGTTGTGTTCGTTTCTTTTTTCCCTTATATTTTTTATTGTAATTAATAGAAGTGTTACATTATACTCACCAGATAGAAGGTGCATTACTTCACATATATTGATAACCTTTCTCATGTCTTGGTCCCCATTTCCCTCCCCCATCCCCACACCTCATCTTGTTTTCCTCCCTTCCCTATCTGATTTCAAATAACCAAATATGCATATTAGTTACTTTCCAATGTTCAATTTTGAGTTAGGACTACATAATATGAATGCAATTATTTTATTAACTTTTCTTTATTGTTAAACTATGCACAGAGTAAGTATATATGTGAACACTATGTATATATGTGAATACTTTGAGGTGGATTTTGTTTTGTTTTGTTTTGCTTGTCTTGGGACTAGAATTCCAAGCTAGTGCACTGTCTCTGCCCTTCTTTTGCTTAAGGCTAGAATTCTACCACTTGAGCCATAGCTCTAACTTACAGCTCTTTCTGTGATTAATTAGAGATAAGAGTCTCTTGCACTTTCCTTCCCAGTTTGGTTTTGAACTATCTGCCTAAGCTCTCAGCCTCCTGAATTGCTAGGATTACAGGAATGAGCCAACAGTGTTTGGTATTTTTTTTTGCTTCATTATTGTACACTGATTCTACAAAATAATGTTTCATAAATGTAAATAATGTTTTAATCATATTTGTCACACTTACATTTTAATTATACTTATTGCATATTGGCCTCCTGCCCACCAATTACTCTTACTCATCTTTCATAGCAGACCTTTAAAATTTCCAAGTCTTTCAAACATTTGAAAACTAAATGCTGCATATTTGACATTGGGCATCCTGTTCCCAGGTTGTTTTCTGTGTGGGAATAAACTGTGAATTGTTCTGATGTAGGAACTATCTCTGCCAGCAACATAGGAACTAGAGTTGTATTATCGATAGGCCATAATACAGAAGGATAAAGCTTTGTATAGTAATTTCAGGAAAATCCAATATCTTTATTCACTTTCCAATCTGGGTCCATTTCTTACTATGGGGATGATAAAGACAGAAATAGGGCAGCAAAGATACATTGAGAAAATTATCTACCTGGGACCGGAGTTTGGCATAGTGGTAGAGTGCTTGCTTAGCATGCACGAAGGCCTGGGTTCAATTCCTTGGTACCACATACATAGAAAAAAGCTGGAAGTGGTGCTGTGGCTCAAGTGGTAGAGCTCTAGACTTGAGAAAAGTCCAAGGAGAGTACTCAGGCCCTGAGTCAAGCCCCACGACTGGCCCCCCCAAAATTATCTACCTAAACAAACATTTAGATAATGATCAAATATGCACAAGAAATAAGTTTCATAGTTAATTATCACAAGGTTGGGCACAATAGTACATACATATAATCAAAATCTCATTTGGAGGACTGAAATTTATGTACAGTCTGAGCAAAAATGTTAGGGACACCTTTATCTCAAGCAAGAAGTATGGTATGCTACTACATGCATAAAATATTGGCTATTTTGAGAAACTGTTACATAAAGATTTTAGGCTGAACTTCAAAAACACTGTAAATGAATTCATAAACAGAGCTGAGGTGTCAGTCAAGGGATAAATGACCTAGTCTGGAAGGTGAGGTCTTAGTTTCCCCATGACACAACAAATGATCCAATGCCGTTTGTTTTTAATAATTATGATGACAGTGATATGAAGAGAGGTTGTATGATTCAGATCATGAGTACATTTCCTTTTGAAGGATTTGTCATTGAGACGTACTTGCAGCAAGAAATGTGTAGGAAGAAATGTACAAAACTATTCGCTCAGTGTATAAAATTCTAAACTTGGGCCTTAGAACAATTTACTTAACATTTAGGCAAATGAATGAGATTAAAAAGAATATTGGATAATACAAAAGAAAAATAAAACTAATTTTTAAGAGAATGCAAAACTTTAAAATAAGGCATACAATTGATAATAAACTATTAAAATGGCATATCTTTCAAATAGTCAAAACAATGGCATGTGTTTAAGGGAGTAAAACTTTTAAATTGCAAACACTTTATTTCATGCATAGAAAACAGGAAGCGGTCAAACTCTAAATTTTTCTATCAAAAGTATATTCAGATATCTGAAGTATACAGTTTACTATATATTTTGATAAATCTGTCTAAGACCAGGACAAAAACTGTATCATTGTATAACTATCATTATTTGCCTGGTAATCTTAGGTGTAGAGAAGACATACAGAAAAACAGGGGAGATTAAGTTTTTGATAAAATCCTGAGTAATTAAGTCATGTGAATGACTGAGTCAATTTCTTTTTTTCTTCTTTTTTTCATATATTTCATTGTACTTAATAGATGAGTTACATTATATTCACCAGATAGAAGGTGCATTACTTCACAAACATTAATACCCTTTCTCATATTTTTGTCCCCATTTTCCTCCCCCCACCCTGCTCCTCATCTTGTTTCCCCCGCTTCCCTATCTTATTTCAAATAACCAAATAAGCATATATACAATATATCAGGAACAAGGTAAAATACCATAACAATGTGAGATAATGAAGGGACAATAAAAGAGATGAGAGATAACATAGTTCATTAAGAACAACAATCACACATTATATGACTTTTGTTTCTATATCCTGGAGGTCCTTTCATTTAGTAACATCCTATATGGCCTTATATATCTAGGTTTTTCTAGGAGAGCCCAAGGTTTCTACTGATTATGACAAATGGAGGAAACCATTGAGCCTATGTTCCTTTGAACTGAGCCAATTTCTTAATACAAAATATTAAACAACATATGTGAGTATTTTTCTGTGCCAGTATATGGAAACATGTAAATTATGGTAGGTTTTAAGTATACAGTAGTAGTATACTTAATCTTATTCATAGACTTACTAAACATAAAACTGATTAAATATTAAACATAATCAATATAAATTCCAGAGCTCAAACATAGAATAATATAGAAGTGGTAAAAATTAATGTCTCCCTAATGTGCATGACAAATAGTCGTGATTTAATTGGATTGCTGCTACCAGTGTAGAGTTGTCAACATTTTTTTATTTTGTACTTTATTCCTCATAGGTCATAAAGAGAAACAGTAGTAGTAATTTCAAATGATTTTCTTTTCTTTCTATTTCTTAAAAGCTTTTTCTTTGATGATGTTTTCTTGCAGCAATAATCAGTGAAAATTAGTTCCCACTCACTATTAGAATTTCAAATTTTTTGACAATACTCAGCAGAATTGTAATTAGAATTCTTAAATATAAATGGTAAGTTCATAAGCTATTGATTAACACAAATCTTAAGAAAATCCAAGGATGAAAATGGCCATATTTTATTCATAATTTCTTACCCTTCACACCTTGTTGCCGATGGTATTTTGGTTTTTACATGATAAATTCATCTTCTAAGGTGATTTTTTTCTACTTTTGCAGTGTATGAAAATATTTCCTCAGTCATGTTCTGGTGTCTCAAGCTTAAAATTCCAAACTACTCAGTAGACTGAAATAAATTGATTTCATTTTGAACTTAGACTGGGAAAAATATTCCAAAGAATCTAGGTACAATTAACCATCAAAAATCTAGACTGAAAGTGTGACTCTAGAAATAGAATGAAAAGGCAAACTAGTAAAATGGGCAAATATGAATGCAAAGCTCTGAGTTCAAGTTGCTATATCACATAGTCTCATGAACTATTAGACTAATTCATTTAATTTAACTATAAAATTATTATGGAAACAACCATGATACTCTTACAGGATCAAATGGAGTATACATATGCAATAAAATTTTGTTTATCTATTAGGAAGAATGTATATTTATTTGCAGAGAAATGAGAAAAATGTAGGAAATGGTAAAATGAAATAGGTAAGACAAAGATATGTTTTCTCATAAGTAGAAATTAGATCTAAAATGCAAACATACATGATACCATATACTGGGTTATGATCATTCTCTTTAAAAATTTATAGGTTGCAGTCTTGAAATCAGTATTCCAAGATATTTTGTGTCAAGAAGCTGACACACAGGGACATGATCTTGTATTTTAGTTATCCAGTCTTTGTATCTATTTGCATGATATTTACTTGGACTATAGTTTTCTTCTACTATTACTAATTATTTCTTCCTTTATATTGTATTTTGTTGTTGGGGTAATGTAAAGAGGGGTTACAGTTACAATCTTCTGGTAGCAGGTGCATTACTTCTCAAAGATTGATACCCCTTCTCATGCTTCTGTCCCCCTTTCCTTCTCCCATCCCACTCAATTATCTTGTTTTCCTGTTTTTTCCCTATTTCATATTAAATGAAGTAAGCTAGACCCAAATGAACATAAGCTCCATGATTTTCCTCATTTGTAATATTTAGTACACATCTATAGGATTCACCTAGCAGAGGAACGCAAAGCTATGTACATAAGGTCATCTAAGATGAGACTAAAGAAAATGAACTATAGGATATGGAAACCAGAGGCTTATATTTGTGATTATTGTTCTTAGGGTACTATCTGGTTATTTATTTTCTGTTATCCCCACCCCCTTTATTGTTAATCTCATGTGGTTACTGTATCTGGCTTTGTTACCTGGTGTATTGTATATCCATTTATTTGTTTAATTATTTCTTTAACTCTGGCCTTAGGGAAAATGTTGGTATGTGTTTACATATGCATTGCTAAAATTTCTTGTGTGTGTATGTGTGTGTGTGTGTGTGTGTGTGTGTGTGTGTGTGTGTGTGTGTGTACTGGTTCTAGGACATCAACTAAGGGCTTGGGGCCTGGATACTGCCCCTGAGATTCTTTGCCCAAGACAGAAACTTCACTACTTTTTTGCCATCTGGGGTATTTTTTGACTGATTGAAGACAGAGTCACATGGTCTTTCCATCCAAAGCAATTCTCAAATCACAATCCTTACAAGTTACCCTTCTGAAAGATTAGGAATATAGGTGTGAACTACCAGTGCCTCTCCAAAATTTACCTGTCGAATAATAATTTACCTGTGAAAATAAGAAGTTTCAAATTTTGCAAATATTTTCATCTTTAATACTAACCTTGATGAATATTGCTCATTAACATTCTGCTTTGGATCATCAAAATAGTTAGTGTAAAAAAAAAACTATTGCTCAACTCATTCCTTTTTTGATTAAATACACAATTACCTAATAAATATGTAAAATACACAGAAATTATATCTACAGAAGGAGATTTACTTATTGGTGGCCCCATTCAAGCTATCACTCTCTTCATTTGTATATTTCTTTAGACAATGGAAGGCCCATTTAAAGATAAATAGGTCAGTACAGGACAGTTGCTCATCTAAAACAACTCTCTTGCTTTTCTGAGGCAAATGCAATATTGTAATTGTTTTCTTCCTTAGAATCAATAAACACAAACTAGGGGCTGGGAGTTTGGCCTAGTGGTAGAATGCTTGCCTAGCATGCACGAAGACCCGGGTTTGATTCCTCGGAACCAAATATATAGAAAAAAAGCTGGAAGTGATGCTGTGGCTCAAGTGGTAAAGCTCTGTCCTTGAGAAAAATCCAAGGACAGTGTTGAGGCCCTGAGTTCAAGCCCCACAATTGGCAAAAAATAAAAATAAATAAACACAAACATAGATCTTTTCCTCAAAAATGAAGGTAATTGTTATCTTTTCCTGGAGACATCTATGGTGTAATTAAATCATAATAACTGTACTGATCACCAAGCACTTTTCAAAGCCCTGGAGTTACAGCATTGCATCAACTTCTTGTACCATAGAAGTTATCATTTTGTTCTGAAGATTGTCAAGTAAAAAAGAATTGAGACAATATGTAAAATTATGATATGATAAAGATTCTTAACAGAGGTCCATAATAGAAGGGAGATTTTGTTCTTCAATATCAAAGGTAGTTCAGAAGAATATGTTTGAAGCTGAATATTTTTATGAGACCCAAATACAGACCACTAGACAAACAGAATAAGAAAAAGAGTGTAGCATGGAATGCAGGGTAGAGATGGGGTACAGGAATAGAGAGAGCAAAGCTAGAAAAAATATCTAAAAACCTGATGATCAAAAGTCAGAGTGGCAAAAGATGAGAACAAAGACTCAGGACTGTAGTCAATCAATGCATTCCTTTTTAGTCAATGATACAGAATATGAATACATTTCAGAAAATAAACACATTGCCTATATTTATGTTCTACAGTCTTTGGATAAAGTATTTGAGCAGCTTGAGTGACATACTGTGGACCTCGCAAATGAGGAGAAATAGTTGAAATAAATGGGCAATGATGGAACAGTAACTGACATCTTAGAAACTGAGGGTACTATGTCTTTATTTGTTCTGATGGAGACTACATTAATTGGTATCTAAATTATCTGGCAAATAAATTAATAGAAAGGAGGTAAGAAAGCAAAAATTCCTAGGTTCTCTCTTGCTCACTATGTAATTCTTGACCTATTTGGAAAAGCTAGTGAGAGCTAGCTCATTTTACACCTAATTGCAGATTTTTATCCAATGTACAATGTGAGGAATAGTCAATTTTATTAATGACTTTTAGAGCATAAGCCACATACTGAAACAAAACTGTAATAATATCTCCAGAATAACTTATAAAAACAGATATTTATGAGTTGAAAAATGTAATGGTTTGCTAGAAACCAAGCAACAAACTTCGAATAAGTCTCATAATGGAGATAGGAGATAGACTCATAATAACACAACATTGTTCATACCAATTATCTCATGTGGATTCTACAAGGCCTTTAGTTGAAGGCAGGAATTGTATGTCTGATTTATAAAACAAGGTGAAAAGATGAGGAGTAAGAGTATTAGGAGACCTTTAATGCAAAGAGTAAAAAAGGTAAAATGAAACAGAAAGCTGTAATTAACAGCTTCATTTCCACAGTACATGTGGCTTACATCCTTGAAACAATAATACTGCTTCAGGATAGATGGAAGATTGTGTAAAGTATACTTTTAATTTGTCACTTTAATATACATTATGTAAATAAATGGTCAGTGTATACTCTAAGATAATTTATGTTATCCATACAAATCTAGAATGTTTACATAGGTTTTCTTCTTTCTTTCTTACATAGTTTTAAACAACATACATTCCAGGATTAGTGAATGAGAATTTCTTCGGGGTATTACTTCTAAACATTTCTAAGTGTTTATTCCATTTCTCCTCTCCTTACCTTCTTTCTCTGTCTTGTATTCCTTGAGTGACTTTGTTGAAGTTGCTGTGTTCCTCCAGGGAGCTATGAATTTAATAAAACATTAAACTTCCTACTGCTTTCTCTTGATCTGCATCTGAATTTAGTGGAACTAACCCTGAGTGACCTGACCAAGCTGTCATATAGCTTCAGGTACACTGATCTTCAGCAGCATAGTAACAAAGCATTCCAGTTCAGTGTAATTTCTAAGGAAGTAAAAACTGGTTTCTTTTAACCTAAGAGTTCTATAGAGAAAATGTATATGTAAGTAATTACTTTCTGACATAGATAAGGGGATAAAATAAAAGACATACCACATTAATGTATTTTATTGAGAAATCATATGCAATATCTAAATATCAAATGTGTATATACATATACAGCCCCTCAGAGGTCTCCTGTGGTATACAATTAATACATATTAATAAAAATATAATAAGACTTTTTTGAATGAACATACAACTCTATTGTTTATTTTTTATTGTCGTGATAATGTATAAAGAGGTTAGTTACATTCATCAAGTAGTAGGTACCATATTGGTACCCTTCTCATGTGTTTGTTCTCGTTTCCCTTCCTCCCACCTTACACCTTTACTGTTTCTTATGAAAGTGTCTTACATAAGTACCTGTTCATTGTTTCAAGTAGCTTTGAAAGTGAAAAACAGAAAATTTCAGATAGGGACACAATACAACAAAGTAGGTCATGGAGTTTTCTGTCTCCAGGATCACAAATTCCTTCCTGTGAAGTTTTCAGGATATCTGCTTTTACCTCGGGATCTTTGATCCATTTGGTGTTAATCCTGGTGCAGAATGACATAGAAAGATCCAGTCCCTCTCTTTGGCATTTACTCAAACGTCCAGAAACAAGGACCTACTAAAGTCACTAGCATAATGATGTTCATTGCAGTACTATTTACCATAGTAAAAATATGGAACTACCCCAAATGCCTCTCAGTAGATGTAGTACTTATACACAATGGAATTCTATGCTGCCATCAGAAAGAATGACATCACTCCCATTTGTAAAGAAATGGAAAGACTTGGGAAAAAAATCACATTAAGTGAAGTAAGCCAGACTCAAAGGACCATAGGCTGCATGGTTTTCCTCATTTGTAATAATTACTACACATCTAGGACTCTCCTAGCAGAGGATTACAATAGCTTTTAACCTAGATACATAAGGTCATATAGGATGAGACAAAATGAAAGGATCTCTAGGATGTGGAAACAAGAGCTTTATATTGAGTGATTGTTGTCCTTAATATACTATGTTATTTCTCTTCTCCTTTGTTGCCCTTTGGTTAATCTCATATTGTTACTGTATCTGACTTTGTTGCCTGCCATTTTGTATGTACATTTATTTGTTTATTTGAAATATGAAACAGGAGGGAGGGAAACAAAGGGGGTGGCAAGAGGGAAATGGGAACAAAAGCTTAAGAAGGAGTATCAATGTGTGAGAAGTAATGCACCTACTATCTGGTGAATGTAACTGTAACCCCTCCAAACATTACCTCGATAATTAAAAAAAAAAAAGAAGTTTCTCTTGGGCTGGGAGTTTGGCCAAGTGGTAGAGTGCTTGCCTAGCTTGCACGAAGATTTGGGTTCAATTCCTCCATACCGCATGTGTAGAAAGAAGCCAGAAGTGGTGCCGTGGCTCAAGTGGTAAGTGGTAAAGCTTTAGTTTTGAGAAAACCCAAGGATGGGGCTCATGTTCTGAACCCAAGCCCAGGCCTGGCAAAAGAAAAAAAAAAGAAAGAAAAAGCTTTCCTTAACTAAGGTAGGAATATAATTTTTGATTGTGTTGAAATACCTGGTAAACTTAAGAGAGCAGATGAAAAGAAAACTGCTAAATTCAGAATAGTAACAACTACTTGGAGCAATATTTCCAGAAAACAGTAAAAATGAAAAGCACTAGAATCACACTGCTAGAGAATATAAATTCAATACTAAAAATGTAACCACTTTTAAAACATAAAAAATACACAATGAAATCAAAGCAAAACACTCATAACTATAACATAAAATGCTGTTAGTTGCAAATACAACATTCACTGGAAGTGCTTCCCTGGTAAAGGCAATGTGGACCCTATATATTGCTCTGACCTTCGAGTTCACGGTGAAATATCTATGTGAGACTGAATCAGGAGCATTAGGGAAGATATCTCAAAATTTGTAGAGTGCAATACACTTTATTTTTCTCCGAAGTTCCATTTTACTGAGTATTATTGGAAGCAAAATCATCTACTTGATGGAGCAACATACTGATTCAATATGTCAGATTTCATGTTCCTATCCACTAGACTGACAAAAGTCACAGAAATTTAATTTAAAATAGGGCAAATCAAGCATTGCTTTATAAAGACCATTCACATGCCAGGTAGGCGTTCTTAAACAAAGGCACTTTTTGTGGTTATCGAAGCACGTAAATATCTGGGAAACTTTTAAAGCTGAAAAATTTTTTCTTGTTATCAAAATTAGAGTATGTGCAGAAATCAGAAAACTTTTTCACTGTTAAGTAGATTTTCAAAATTAGAGAAGAAAGTAATTGAGAATTTCTATTTATAGTGATATACTTTGTCAGTGTAATACTAACTTCTCTGAAAATAATTTAAAAACAAAAATGAATGATTTTTTTAAAAGTCTTCAAATAGTTGCACCCCAGTGGTTCATGATAGTAATTCTTGCTATTCAGCAGATTCACATCTAAGGATCCTGGTTCAAAGCAAATTCAGGGAGTAAAGTCTGCTGGATTATTACTTTCAATTAACAATGACAAGAACAAAAATGCCCAAAATGGGTCTGTGGTTCAAGTGTAGAGAACTATACTTGAGGGAAATCTCAAGGACAGTGCCCAGTTCCTTAGTTCAAGCACCACTACTGGCACACACACACACACACACACACACACACACACACACACACACACTCCTCAAGTTATTATATAAAGCTTATCACACTTGGATGGCACAGTATTCAATGGAGGTATTATAGTACAAATTTACAGTTTTGGGAATTTATTAATGACATATCAGCAATACTGTATTCCTAGAGGTAGGTGAGGGTTTCATAGATTATTTCATTTACCCATTCATGTTCTTGTTGCATTACAGGTTTATACACACACAAAGGACACACACACATACACACACACACACACACAACACCAAGTAGAGGCATTCAGCATCAATAGTAACTGAAATGCCTTTAGGAAATGAACAAGTATTGATTATTCAGACATTTGATTAAAATTATTCTTTGTTGTAACTTTAGCTGGAAAATATATTTCATCCTTCCTTTGCTATAAATTTACAAATAAATGTAACGTGAGAGAATATATATTGTCAAATATTGCTAATTTAGAATAGAATCACATAGGTGAAATTTATTAAACTTTGAAATGTGGATGACATATCTATGGTTTTAATAAACCTTAGGCTACCTTGTTTGAAGGTAGCCTAAAAACAACATATTCAAGGAGAAAAATAACACCTTTTACTCCCAACCTTGTAATGTCAGTTAAAAAGGTCCCACTAGGTGAATTTAGTGAAGTGTTTGCTTTCTATTTTCACTGTAAGGTCAGGCCACTGTGAAGGCTGGAAAGTTGTTTCTAGTTCACATCCAATTTCAGCATCTGTAAAGGTACAGGGGTAAGGGGGGGTATATGTTTTGACTTCAATGTCCCTGGGGCACATGTGAGAGTGTGCACAGAGGTACGATTGCCTTATATCTGGCCTAATAGAGCTGCTTGAGAGGTGACCTCAGCAAATAGAGACAGAGCCAGACAATTAAATGCCAGGCATGAGGGAAGACTGAAATAAATGACTCAGCGAGAAGATGTCTCACATTATCCATGAAAAGAAAAAGAATAAACCTGAGAGGAAAAATCCAAATGGGATTCTTTAAAGTGCCAAGAAAGAGCCTCAGGGTAGCAAGAGTCACATTTAATATCTGTCAGGCTCAGAGCTCAAACTGCAGAACAAAGTCAGAACTGTCTATCTGATTTTTTTTTATCCCCTTTCACAACACTTGAGCAATAGCTGTGGCTGAATTTGCAACTGTCATTGGGACCAAGTTGAAATTGGTTATCTTATAAATTAATATTCAAAAATTAGAAGCATCCCGCTTTCTTTCCCCTGGTGTTTAAGCTTGGACTAATTTCAAGTAGTTAAGATTGAAGACACAGCTCTGCAATATTGACTTTCATATAGTTCTGGGTACATTAATTTTAAAATTAATCTTTAATGACTAAAGTAGAACAAAGTAAATTTTATTACCTGAGAATGACCAGTTCTTTCTGAGACTTGCTAAGATTTCATGAAGGTGTGATAGATATTATACAGAATTAAGTGTAAGAAGTGGTTAGGGAAAAGTAAAATTAGGTTTGATTCTAATCTCCATAAATATATATATATATAAGCTCAATAATACTCTAGAGAGGAATCATATTTATATTTTATAAATATATCACAGTCAAGTGAGTATGTCATATTAGCACATGAATAATAGAGATGAATGGAAAGGTCATAAGGGATAACCACTGATTAGTGAAGACAGGGCAATTAAAAGGGAAAGAGACATGGACAAAGACAATAAGACTTTGGGTCTTTAATTTGAAAAGGGTGCTGATTTATTTTGTGATTTTTTCCCCCATAATTCTATTAACATTGCTCAACTTTGCTTGGAAAACTCTTCATGTTTTAAATATTTTGATTTCTTATCTATTACAATAATGGCAGGAATGAAGCCCTTATAAAAACTGTAACATGTGCCCCATGCCTTCTAATGTTTATTCAGAACTGCAGTCCAGAAGTGACCAGAGGAACAATTAATCAGCTTCTCATTTTGTCTTATCTAATACTTACCTTATTTTTATCTTACCTAATTATCTGAGATATCATAGTGCTGTTTATTTTACTCTCCAGGAAACTTCTTTCTCTTAAATTGCCTTCTACATTGTTTTTAAATTTTAAACTTTTTGTTGACAATGTATTAAAAACATCTCAATAAAGTGTAGGATCATTTGAAATCAAAACTATGATTTATTAAGTATTTTTGTTGTATTGATGCAACTACTCAAGCCATGTGTGCAATCATCTATTTTTAAAGGAAGCAAACTTTCTAGCAATAGATCAGAAGCTATCAGTGATCTTTGCGTGTCAATGTATGATATCCACTTGTCATGTAACGTTTAGGCTGATGATACTGTAGTTAATCTCAGATCAGATGTTTAAACTTGGAGATATTCACATGGCTCTGGTGGTAGAGAATCTGCTTAGCAAGCATTAAGTCACTATTCCTTCCTAACACCATTCAAAGAAAATAAAAAGATCAAATAGACTTAGTATTATTACTAGCCAATCCCATTTACTATAAAGCGGTGTTTCACTCTTTTCTGCCTCAAAAATTTTCAACTTCGGGCCCGGAGTTTGGCCTAGTGGAAGAGTGCTTGCCTAGCATGCACGAAGACCGGGGTTTGATTCCTTGGTACCACATACTTAGAAAAAGCCAGAAGTGGTGCTGAGACTCAAGTGGTAGAGCTCTAGCCTTGAGAAAAAGCCAAGGACAGTGCTCAGACCCTGAGCTTAAGCCCAGGACTGGCAAAAAAATAAAATAAAATAAAATAAAATAAATTTTCAACTACACATTTGTAATCTATGCTATACTTCTTTAAAAAATTAATGTCATATAAACTTGTACATGCTAAATAAACAATAATCTAGTTTTGCTTTAGTTTCTATCATATCATACATGTAAATTTTATAAAACATTATAAACGGGATACTTATAGACTATTTTCCATCAGTAACACAAACCGCTACTGAGGTCTAAAATTTTAACAATTGGAAGACAGATGTAAGAAAATTGTGAGTTCAAGACCAGCCCTGTATATCTATCAATCTTCTGTCTCCCCAAAATTAAAAAAATTGCAAAATAATACTACTAATGTTTGTAAATAACTTGTAAAAGGTAAATTTAAATGTAATTACCAGAATAACTGTAAGCTTTTTTGTACAATACTTGTACAACCAAAACAATATGAACAATGGTGTTTAAGTGTGGGTGAGGTTAATCCTTTCAGATAAACCTTTTGAGGGTGGGGAGTTTGGCCTAGTGGTGAGTGCTTGCCAAGAATGTATGAAGACCCAGGTTTGATTCCTTGGTACCACATACATAAAAAAAAAAAGCCAGAAGTGGTGCTGAGGCTCAAATGGTGGAGATCTAGCCTTGAGAAAGTCCAAAGACAGTGCTCAAGCCTGCAGTTCAAGGCCCACTACTGGCAAAAAAACAAAAAAACAAAAAAACAAAAAAACTTTAGAGTGGTCTAGAAAATAGAGACAACAGCATGGTGCTAACCCTCATATTATTCCCATAAGCTCTTTCAAAACCTATCCATCTCCTTAGGGGCTCTCTTTGCTGCTCGCTTACCAAATGCTTTCTCAGTGAGATCCTTGGTTAAATTCAGGAAAGATTTTTTTGAAATATTTCTAAAGCTACATGTTTGGCCTCAGAAAAATAAGTATAGTCTTAAGCACAAAAAATATGATTAAAAATAAAGCGTTCCTTTAAAAAAAAGTTATGTCTTAGGATTCTTTTTCACTTTCAAAGCATTTTTTCAGAGCCTTGATACCTAAAACATTATCCCAGTTTTGAGAAGTCCCTTTTATCTCCATTACTGGAATGATCATACATACAGTGCTGTGTGTGTGGTAGCAGAGACAGTGATTTCACTGCTGAACTATATATCAAACATCAGCATCACCTGGTCATTTTTATGTCTATAAAGAATTATCACCAATATATACACATCAGTTACTGTAGGCAGACATGTTCAAGATCCTGTGTCATTTCATTGGAATCTGTGTGTACAGTTTAAAAAAATGGAAATCCATTAAAGTACTGCTTTCTAGCTCCAGCTTGTTTTGCTTCACCTCAGTGTAATGTAACCAAGTGTTTAAACAAGTGATCACCTTAATTATATGTATAACTAATTAATTAGTTTTGAGTAACACTACACACATATTACAAACAGAACTGCACATATACTTAGTGAAACAAAGTGGGAGACTTTGATTTGACAAATATGTGTACACATTTTAACCTATGTTTTTATTCAGGGAGAGTATTAACTTGTGTTAGAGAGTGTGATATAGATGTACAAATGAAATTTGTTGAGGATTTTTACTCTTTCATTACATGTTGTAGACATACCAAGAGAAGAAAAATGTACTCTAGTCTTAAGCTTTAGCACCTGTTTAATACATGGAAATTCAGTTTTTTATTTACTGTTTATGTGAACTCTAACAAGTAACCTATTATCTTTATTTGTGGGGAATAATAAAATTTTATTTTAGGGTGATTAACCTGAGGAGACTGTTTAAAACCAAGTAGAAAAGTGCATTGGCATATTAAAATAATTTCATGACAGGTAGTCTAGATGATGGTCAGTCATTCATAGATTTGTACTCATTTCTTTATTTGAAATGGATATGGAATAAGTAATCACTCTACTTTCATCAACAGTTTGACATTGGAATAAGGAAAGTATAAAACTGTGAACCTAATTTTAAAGTTTATTTTGTACTGGAAAAGCAAATATGCATTTTCAATTTTGTAGTACATAATAGTTTACAAAATCTTAATTTCCAATGTTATGTAATTCTCAATTACTTTCCTTTATACTAACTTTAATTAAAACTCAATATAAGGAAAACCAGTGAACACACTAGTTTTAACTATTATTTCATATTTCTATCATTTTAGTTTTTAAAGAAATTTGCTTTGATAACTGATTATTAACATATTTATTCTTTTACCTTAGTATATTCATATACCAGTGTTATAGTTTCCAATTATTTAAGTATCAATATTTTGTCTGTGTATAAAATACTTTAATTATTAGTCTATGAAAAGTCAGAAATTTATTTTAATGTTTCCAACTTCTCATAATTTTTTAACTGAATCAGTGCAATAGTGGAGGTAGAGATAGTAAAAATACTCACTACAATGTCACAGTAGGAACCAATGTTACTGAAGAGTGGAAATTGTTGTAGAATTGAAGCATGATAGATATTTTAATAGAAATCTGAACAGTGCTATTTTAAAAAAGAATGAAACTAACTACAGCTCTAAGTACTGCTTTGATCACTAAATAAAAGAAACATTTGGATGTCTGAGAATGAAATACCATTAACTATTAGCTAAAGAGAGGAATCACTTTAATGAGGAATTTTCCTGCCTTTTTATCTTTTCATGCTTTTAGAGTGCTATCAGCATGCATATGCATATACACTGATATATATACATATATATATATATATTAGAGTGTTGATAGGTATAAAATCTAAAACAGAAGCTATTGTTTTTTTCTAAACGACCATTTATTACTTTAGGATGTTGGTCTATTTCTAAAGCATGACTTATGTAAGTAGTGCTATAGCAAATATGATTATGCAAGAGACTAATAAATTCTTTTCAAAAATATCTGTTCAGTACACTCGTGCTTTTATTATTACTATTATTATTATTATTATTATTACCTTTTAGGTCATGGGGCTTGAACTCTGCCTGGGCACTGTCCCTGTACTCTTCAGCGCAAGGCTACTACCCTACCCTTGAACCATTTTCTAGAGGTTAATTGGAGGTAAGTGTCTCAGTTCCTTTTGTGCCTGGGCTGGCTTTGAACACTGATCCTCAGATCTCAGCCTCCTGAGTAGCTAGAATTACAGGTATGAGCCACTGCACCCGGTGTCCTTTTATTAGAGCTATCGATTCTTTGAGAGTTTAGTTATACACCAGATTAAACAAATCCACTAGATCTAATATAGAGTAAATCCAACTATCCCACTCCTGGACAAATCATTTAAGTCAGCACACC
Organism: Megascapheus bottae; assembly: GCF_031878675.1. Lineage (NCBI taxonomy): Eukaryota > Metazoa > Chordata > Mammalia > Rodentia > Geomyidae > Megascapheus > Megascapheus bottae. The sequence goes on from NC_143512.1 coordinate 35,198,344, forward strand.
ATAAAGATGTCAGGCTAAAAATATTTTTTAATTATTTTTATATTTCAGTACAAGAATTAAACTCTGGGCCATATGTTTTTATTCCCTTTACTTGCTTGGCTCTCTCAATACCGTCTCATTTGAAGGTTCAGCTCTGCTTTCTATTCATCAATTGGGAATAGAATCACATGGAGCTTTCTGGTCAGGATGGCTTCAAATCATGATCCTCAGATCTCATACTCCTGACTAGCTGAAATTAAACGACATATACCAGTAGTTAGCTTGGTAAAAACATTCATTATGCTATTGTGAAAATGGTAATATGAAGCTTGCTGAGATTGAAAGGGAATGGAAGTGAAAGACCAGGGGAGAATGCAGAGATTGAATCCATCAAGGTACATTTTGTCCATATCGGCACTAGTCAAACTCCAAGGTCCCCATACAACCAATTGATGCCAGTGGGTGAAAACTAAAAGACAAATTGAAATAAAATTTGGTAAATTTAATTAGTTGAATACATTTGATATAGAAGAATTTACTTGATCACTTTGAAGGTATTTAAAATATATTATTTCCTTTTTGCTTAAGAAGGCAATTCAGGCTTTGATAGTACATTTGAGTCACGATAAATGGATAAGCAAAGAAAGAAGCCAAAAAGGCAAAGAAAGCAAATTTCAGAGAAATAAATATTTGTCACATCAGTCTTATTTGGTAATACATATAATTACATGTATATTTAAAAATGAAAAATATTTATATCTTTAATTTTAACATAATAAAATCATATTTTCTAAAACATTTAGAAATCATGCGTACAATAATGAGTAAGTCATACTTACTACTTATAAAATATCTCAACCCACATATAACTATTAACGGATACATTTCCTTCTAAATGACATACATTATTATATTTTGAAATTGCTTAGAGTAGCCTATATTTTATGGATATGTAATATTCTCATTTATCATGGTGACCCTTATTGTTTATTAATATATAAGTTGTTTAAATTGTGGTTTCCAATTTGCTATCTCTAGTACACTGCCTTTGATATTTAACACAGCTAAACAGAATGTAAATGCATGATGTTTCTTTGTTCATTACAATGGAAGCAATTCCATTCCTTGAGACACAACAAGGAATGGAAGCAATTCCACTTCTTCAAGAGTCACAAAAATGCTTGTACTTAAAAATCTTTCATTATAATTTTACAATTTTATAATTTTGATTTTAGTAATATAAATTCTAGAATATTTAATAGTCCTAGACATTCTTCCAGTAAGTTTATTAATAGTGTTTTATATGAAAAATAAAATGCTTAGCAAGCATTTCTTTGAGGGTAAAAACTTCATGTATACAGATTCATACCAATAAATATTAAAGCTAAAAGTAATATCTATGACTACAGAGGTACATGCACATATAATACATATAGCACAAAGTGTTTCCTTCTCTCAAATTCAAACCAAGAAACACCAAAGATATTTGTTCAAAGATAGCAAAATATCTGTTGACTTTAATGACACATCATTACCTTTTCAAAATTGTTAGAAACCACAGATACTGCACTGCTCAAATCATAGATACTTCCTCCTCTCAAATCCTTTTCCCTGTCAGAAATAAGGTGCACTGACTGTTTATCAATCACTGGAGTTCTAAAATATTCTTCCTCAAATATGCAGCCACTAATCTTACTCTGTACACAATGTACAAATGAAATTGGATGTTACATAGCTAATATGTTATATATTTTTATATTTGTGGTATTTAAATAAATTATGAGGTTGTATTTTTCATTTTCTAATGGAAGATGATTACATATTATGAATATGTCATAATTTACCCTTCCTTGCTAATAAATATTTGAATTGCTTCTTACCTTGACTTTTAGTGAGAATATTGTTAGGGACATTTTTAACGTATACTTTGGGGAAAAGATAACACATTTTGTGTAGTGTAAGCTTTCATGTTTATGCCTGAGATATTGAAAGAAGTGTATGTTTCTATATCCAACATAGTTATCTTGATTCTGTGCATTTTTTAAGAAATACACATACTCTAAATCTTTGATAATGCCTTGGCATTTGAGGTAAGAAATGTATAATTATGTTCTTTGTGAATCATGTTTGAAGATATTAATTTCCATGCAGCACTTGAAATTATTTCATTTATCTAGAATATTTGTTGTAAAATTCATTATCACCTTTAATACATATAAGAAAGTTTTTAATAGAAGCCTCTCATGATCGAAAGTTTGAAATATGAATAGGGTCAAATGTGATAATTTCTTGATTTTTAGGGTCCTGTTTTTTAACTATTTCTCTCTGTTAAGTTTGTAAAGATATTTTCATGCATTTTTTATTTTCACCTTTATTTAAATCCAATTATAATTGATTTTTATGCTGAAGGTGAACAATTACAGCAGATTTTTCCCTCACGTAAAAAACAAATTTCCAATAAAGTTGGGAACATTGTTCTTACATTTCTCCTTAGGCACATAAAATTTGTTCCAAATCAAGTTTTTGCATAATCAAAGGTCTTCTGTCCTGTACATGAATGTGTCTTCCTAACATTTGAGCAAAATCTCTAGAAAAATATAGGTAAAACCCTGTACCATGAGTAGGTATTAATAAGAAATATTTTTCTCCTAAAGTGGATTTTTTTCTTTTTTCTTCTAAAACAAATCATGTAATGTTATCCTCTTAGTCTTATACTGATTAAATTTGTGGACAGAAATAAATTTTAAATTTTATAATTCTTTATTAATTGTAATCTTATTTTCAATGCTCTAAGAATAATTTTTTAAAAAACATACATCTTATTCCTGAAGTGGAGATGTTAAGTTCCTTTGCAGAGTTCACATGATAAATAACTGAAAATGTTAATATTTCCCACATATTACCCAGGTAAGCAAGAAGAATTTACAAGCCATGAGAATGGTTATGTTCCTGTGTATGATGTTTTGACTTTTTCATGATTATATCCTATTATTTCTGTTTGCAGTATATTTGGGTGTCACTATACTGTCCACTCTTTGCCTTTCCAATAAAAGAAACATAATGTTTGTAATTGTATCACCTCTACTCAGATGTAAGAGCTTCACTTCTATAGAAACATTTGTCCCAGCTTCTTAACTTTAATAAATTGTAACTTTCAGCCTTTTTCCCTCAGGATCTGGGAAAGTTAATTGCCTTTTTAAAATTCCTTTAAGTAGATATTTAACTTTGTGTTTCTTTTTCTTTTTCAATTTAATTTTGTTGTCCAGGTCATATACAGAGGGGTTACAGTTAAGTTATATACAGAAGGTAATGAGTATATTTCTTGATGAACATTTTTATGCCCTTCCTCATTTTTTCCAACAATCTTTTGAGTATTATTGATGCATTGATTTACCCTTTGTCCTTTGTCTCACCATTTTGTTGTACCCCTTTCCTTGCCCCAATTCAGATAAATGTTTATACAAGGTGGAATAATACTCAAATGCAATTGAAAACAGGGAATAAACCAAAGGTGGGGAAATGAAAAAGAAATAACTTCACATGGTACAATAATAATAAAGGCAACTATGAAATAAAATCTCTTGTTTCCATATCTTGCCATGCATTTCACTTTGCATCATCTAATATATCTATATGTACATAGCTACTAAGCTAGTATTTTTTTATTTTCTAAATATATTTTCTCTCTCTTCTTTTTTCTTTTTCCTTTTTCCTTTTCTGGATTTTGGTCTTAGTCATCTCCCTTTTATTCCTTTCCTTTGTTATATTCCTCTATACTTACTTATCCTCTTACTTTTCATTATACCTCTTAATTTCTGGTCCAGTTCTTTGTCATTGAGCTAGACTGTATCGTCTGAAAGATTTTTATTAACACTGACTTTTACATCATCTTTCAAATGTCACAAGTATTCAGGAAGAGAATCTCCATAATCAATCACTGGCTCACAGATTTTAAAACATAATTAAAATTAAGTTGAGGGTTTGTATGTCATAGATACATATCAATCTCTATAAAATAACATTATGCCTATAGAGTATATAACCCATCATAGATTTTTTATGTCTATGAAATTATGTATCTATTTTAGTTTTGATTGTGTCAAAGTGGCCTATCGAGATATCCTTTCTGGCCAGTTTGGTTAAACCTCATGACAGATTTGTTCACTGGTTAAAACTATTTATGATCCCAACTCCTAGATCACAATACTCCTTCCCTAACAGAAAAGCAGAGGTTGATTGGGGAATAACTACCTATGAGTTTGAGCCTTTGTAATTACTGGGCTCAGGATGGTTTTTTCTTAAAACTATGTTTGGTGGTGGTATTGGATCTGTTTTTTTATCGAGAGAGAGAGAGAGAGAGAGAGAGAGAGAGAGAGAGAGAGAGAGAGAGAGAGAGAGAGAGAGAGAGAGAGAGAGACAGAGAGAGAGACAGAGACAGAGACAGAGACACAGAGAGAGACAGAGACAGAGAGAGAGAGAGAGAGAGAGAGAGAGAGAGAGAGAGAGAGAGAGAGAGAGAGAGAGAGAGAGAGGTCTTATCAATGATTGTGAACCTCCATAAAATGTGCAACTACAGGGCTCTGGGTTGATTCAGTTTGTATCTTAAAATTGTGTTCTAGTTTATTTTCTTTTTTTGGGGAGGGATACTGGAGATTGAACTCAGGAAGTGGCACTTGCTAGGCAAATGCCTTTCTACTGAGCAACCCTTAAGTTTCCAGCTCTTAATAAAACAATTAAAAGGGTGATTCCCTCACTCCTTCCCTCCTTTCTCCCTCTCTCCTTCTCTGTGTGTCCTTTTCCTGCCCTTTATTTACTAAATAGTTAACAGTTATGTAATTATCCTGTCTTTATTAAACTGTTTATTAAATAATGTTGAAAATTTTACAGCTCAGATAATAAAACAAGATTTTTAACAAGATCAGGAACTATTTCTCATTTGAAAGTGTAGAGGACAGTATCTCACATATAACATCAGTGTTTTTCTCTTCCATTTTCTATGGCTTCAGTTAAATGCCAGATGTTAGAACAATTCCAAAATCTCTTAGGGTTAAACAACCAGTTTTATTAAAATTTTAGCATTCCTCATGACTGCAAATGTTGAATGGGATACATATAAAAACAGAGAAACCAAACAATCTTCTAACAAAGTTAAATGATATTGTGTATATTTATATTCTGAAGATGCTGTGAATGTACAATACATAATATACAATGGAAAATTATTTGTTTGATGAAAACTGTCCTTGATTTGTCTCCCTCAAAGCATAAGGATACAAAAAGCAGACACACTGCTTTAATCTTACAAGAATAAATCCTTGAATTTCAATCTAAGTGACTGACATAAGAAAGAAAAAATGGAAATGTAATGGTAAAAGAATTATTATAAGCATATATTACAAAACAAATCTTGATAAAATGATAGAAACTAGTGAAAATTGAGATAGCCGAAAGCCATTATATCAAAAGAGAAGAGTACAAATAAAACTTTTATCTGGTACAATCCCTACCCAGGGTCAACGTAATAGATTAATGCTACTCTGCAAAATATGAGGCAGGATCAAGGAAAATACCTGACAAAAATCATATAAAACAAACTAGAACTGGATAAACACATGTGAATATATTTAAGTTCCTTGAAATTCTGTCAAAGAAATACTTTGTGCCTTGCTAAATCACATGACAGTACAAGAATGTTTAAACCAATATCAGAATGAGTATTAGTTGGTTGCATTCAGATACTTTTCTTGTTCATATTTAGGGAGGTATATATTTGTATTTGTAATAAATAATTATAAATGATAAAATGTGATGATATATTTGAACAGAATATATTTTCCCCAAACACATGTATATTCATACACATGTACATCTATATATATATCAATATATATATATGTATATATATGTGTGTGTGTATATGTACCCATTTGATGTACACTCCACATAAGAGAGAATACATGTAACATTTTGGAACTCTTTCAAAGATAAGAGGGATGGAAGAAAGGAAAGGAATGATGGAGACTGGTTAGGTATTAAAATGTATTGTATCTTTTTCCACTTATTTATTGATATGTTTGTTTATTTTTGCCATTCCTGGGCCTTCAACTCAGGGCCTGAGTACTGCCTTTGGGCTTTTTCAAGTCTAGAACTCTACCACTTGAGCCACAGCACCATTTCTGGCTTTTTTCTTTGTATGTGGTACCAAGGAATTGAACCCCAGTCTCTGTGCATGCTAGGCAAGCACTCCACAACTAGGCCATACTCCTGACCCTCTATTTTATAAATACAATATGAAGATACTCAATGAAAACTGATGAACAATAAATAAGATGGGGATATGGCAAAAAAGGGCAGTAAAGGTAACAAAATATAATTAGATAGAATATGTGTGTATGCACGTGTGTGTGTGTGTGTGTGTGTGTGTGTGTCTGTGTCTGTGTCTGTGTATTTCAAATACCATGGCATAAGGTTGTCTGGAGAATGTACACTGAAAAAGAAATAAATGAATGATAAAAATGCAAAACTAGTTCCCTTATTGAGGGGTTCCAAATGGAGGGAGGAGAATGCAAAAATGGTCAAAATGTTTTAAGTAAGTTATATGAATGTGTGTAAATACAATACCAATAAAATAGAATAGAAACATCTGCTGAAATTATAAATCTGTGGTGAAGATTATTTTATACATATAAGAAAATACCATGGAAATCATTAATATAAACTAATGAAATGTAAACTATACAAGTAAATATACAAATAAAAACAAGAACCTTTATTTTACAAGTTTTTTTGGGGGGGTGGATCCTGGGGCTTGAACTTCGCCTGGGCACTGTCCCTGAGCTCTTCCAACCCTTGACCCAATCTCCACTTCCTATTTTCTAGAGGTTAATTGGAGATAAGAGTTTCAGGTACTTTTGTGCCTGGGCTGGCTTTGAACCTTGATCCTCAGAGCTCAGCCTCCTCAGTACCTAGGAATACAGTTGTGAGCCACGACACCGGCCCTTATTTTTTTTTTGCCAGTTCTAAAATCAGGGCCTGAGCAGTGTCCTTAGGTTTTCTCAAGACTAGAGCTCTACCACTTGAGCCATACCAACATTTCTGCCTTTTTTCTATGTATGTGGTACCAAGGAATTGAACCCGGGTCTTCATGCATGCCAGGCAAGCACTCTACCACTAGGCCGAACTCCCAGCCCACTTCTTTTTATTTTTGCATAAAAATGAATTCGAAAAATAACTTTACTTCAAACAGTACATAGAATTTCTTTATAGAACATTAATGTATTTCTGAAAATAGAATTCTTAATTTCATTAATATCCTTACAATGGCCCATAACTATTCTTTCAAAATAATTTTTTCATATATTTTTATTGTAATTAATAGAAGAATTACATGATATTTGCCAGATAGATGGTGCATTAATTCCCATACATTGATACCCTTTCACATGTCTTGGTCCCCATTTAAATCCCCCCCACCCCAACCTCTCATCTTGTTTTCCCCCTTTCCCTATCCAATTTCAAATAACCAAATACAAATATATCCGATATATCAGATAACTAAGTGAGATACTGTGACAATATGAGATAATCAAGGGACAGCAAAAGAGATGAGAGATAACATAGTACCTTAAGAACAACAATTATTCATTACATGGCTTATGTTTCTATATCCTAGAGATCCTTTCTTTCAGCGTCCTACTATATGGCCCTTTGTATCAAGGTTTTGGTCTATTGCAAATCTCTGCTAGGAGAGCCCAAGGTTTCCACTGATTATGACAAATGAGGGAAACCGTTGAGACTAAGTTCCTTTAAGTTTGGCTTACTTCACTTAATATGATCTTTCCTAAGTCTTTCCATTCCCTAACAAATGGGGCAATGTCATTCTTTCTGACAGCAGCATAGAATTCCATTGTGTACAAATACCACATCTTGTTGATCCACTCATCAACTGAGGGACATCTAGGTTGGTTCCATATCTTTGCTATGGTAAATAGTGCTGCAATGAACATAGCTGTTCTAGTGGATTTAGTATGTCCTTCCTTGTTTCTGGATGGTTGGGTAAATGCCAAGTAGTAGAATTGCTGGGTCATAGGGGAGCTCTATGTTTAGTCTTTTGAGGAACTGCCATACTGCTTTCCATACTGGTTGAACGAGTTTGCTCTCCCACCAACAATGTAGTAGTGATCCCTCCTGGCCACATCCACTCCAGCATCGGTTGTTATTAGTTTTCTTGATCCTGAACATTCTAATAGGAGTGAGGTGGAATCTTAGAGTTGTTTTGATTTGCATTTCTTTTATGACCAGAGATGTTGAGCATTTCTTCATGTGTCTATAGGCCATTTTTGTTTCTTCTTCAGAGAAGACTCTCTTTAAGTCTTTGGCCCATCTTTTAATGGGATGGTTGTTACTTAGGAGATTAGTTTTGCATTGGTTCAATTTTTTGAGTTGTTGATATATTTTAGATATGAGGCCTTTGTCCGTTGTATGGTTGGTGAAGATCTTCTCCCACTCTGTAAGCTTCCTAATTAGTTTACTATGTCCTTTGCCATACAGAAGCTCTGCAGTTTAATGCAGTCCCACTTATGCAGCCTTTCTCTGATTTGTTGTGATTCTTGGTCCTTATTAAGAAAGTTTCAACCTGTGCCAAGGAGGTCTAGTGTATCTCCTATTCCTTTTTGTAAAGTTTTCAGTGTTTCAGCTTTTACCTCCAGGTCTTTGATCCATTTGGAGTTAATTCTAATGCAAAGGTGACAAAGAAGGATCCAATTTTAGTTTTCTGCAGGTACTTCACCAGTTCTGCCAGCACAATTTGTTGAAAAAGCTATCTTTCTTCCATTCTATTTTTTTGGCTCCCTTGTCAAAGATTAGGTGGCCATAGATCTGTGGTTTAATATCTGGGTCCTCAGTTTTTTTTTTTTGGTCTTCAGGCCTATTCTTGTGCCAGTACCAAGCTGTTTTGATAATTATAGCTCTGTAATAGAGTCTAAAGTTTGGTAGTGAAATTCCTCCTGTGCTGTTCTTTCTGCTAAGAAGTGTTTTTGCTATACGGGCTCTTTTATTATTCCATATGAAATTTTGGATTGCTTTTTCTATTTCTTTAAAGAATGACATTGGGATATTGATGGGTATTGCATTGAATTTGTAGATAGCACTTGGCAAGACTGTCATTTTCACGATATTGATTCTTCCAATCCAGGAGCATGGGGGTTTTTCCATTTCCTCAGTTCTGCTTTAATTTCCTTTTTCAGGGTTTTAAAGTTTTCATCAAAAAGGTCCTTTACATTCTTAGTTAAGTTAATTCCTAGGTACTTAATTTTCTTTGAGGCTATTGCAAAAGGAGTTGCTTTCCTGATTGTTGCCTCATTCCTCTCACTGTTGACATAGAGGAAGGTAGTTGATTTTTGAGGGTTAATTTTACACCCTGCTACCCTTCCAAAGTTTTGAATCAGCTCAAAGAGCTTGGGAGTAGAGTCCATAAGATTCTTTATATACAGGAACATGTCATCTGCAAAGAGGGAAAGTTTTACTTCCTCTTTCCCTATTTGGATCCCCTGTATGCTTGCTTCTTGCCTTATTGCACTGGCTAAGAATTCTAATACTATGTTAAAGAGGTGGCTAGGAATTCTAATACTATGTTAAAGAGGAGTGGAGAGAGTGGGCATCCTTGTCTTGTTCCTGATTTTAGAGGGAATGGCTTTAGCTTTTCGCCATTAAGTATAATACTAGCTGTGGGTTTGTCATACACAGCCTTAATTGAGGAATGTTCCATGGATTCCTAGTTTCTCCAGAGCTTTTAGCATAAAGGGGTGTTGGATCTTGTCAGATGCCTTTTCTGCATCTATTGAGACAATGATGTGATTTTTGTCCCTGCTCCTGTTGATGTGTTGAATTATATTAATTGATTTGCGTATGTTGAAACAGCTTTGCCTCCCTGTGACGAATCCAGTTTGATCATAGTGTATAATTTTCTTGATGAGTTGTTGTAGACTGTTGGCCAGTATTTTGTTGAGAAGTTTTGCATTGATGTTCATCAAAGAAATAGGTCTATAGTTCTTTTTCTTTCAAAATAACTTTTGACATACACAATTTAAGAAAGAAATATACTTAATTAGATGTCAGAGGTTAATTGCACATTAAGTAATAGCTTAAGTGGATTTGTCCTTGGGTCATTAAATAATCCTGATTCAATATGTATTAAGATGGAATGGAGTTAAGACTTGATTAATATACGAGCTACCCAATGAATATGAACACTAATGGATAAGATTTTGCATTTTTTATTCAAACAGTTAGATGAGCTAGATATTAGATACTGATCGTAATTTACCTGTGAGTCCCCCTTACATCAGCAAATCTCCACTGGCTTCTTATAGAAAGAATAGTGTAGACAGCAATTTGTTCATAAAAATATGGTTTTATTTGTTTAATATATGCTTTATTTTTTTTTACTTTTTGATTAGCTGAAAACAAAACCATTGAACCAAGGGAAATGTGTTGATAAATGGACAGAATTCCAAATAGAAACAACACTAATTTTTTCTTTCTTTTAGTTTTTTTTTAACTGTAATGGGTCTGTCACTGAAAATATATTCTCATAAATCATTGCTTGTCTACAAATCTTAAGCTTTATCAAGGATAAATTTTCTTATTTCTTAGAATTTTGTATTATATACATAAGGAATTCATCTCCTAGATCTATTTCCACTAAAATCTGAAATGAAAAGTTTTTTCTTAAGAAGAATACTGTATCATTTTGTCTACCTTCCTTACTGTATATTCAGCACATACTAATTAAACCCATAAGTGTTTAGATTGAGTAAACTTAGAATTATTGACTACTAGTAGCTCTATAACATCATTAATTAGATTGTACCTTATTACTTGTCAATTAAGAGAGAGCTGAACTTAATTGGAATATATTACATGTGTTCATAAATAGATAAATGTATCCAATTGTGCTAACAAAGTAGTTTTTATTTTAAATGAAAGCTTATATGTTCACAGAAATACACCAAATCTATTAACCAATGTGGACTGGAGAACTGCTTTATCTATGAGGTCTTTGAAAAATCAATGTAGAATTATTAAGTCATTAATGACTTCATGGAACAGTTGAACTCAAAATACTATTCAGAAATCTTACTGGGCAAGATACCATAGAACAAAAATCAAAATCTATTTTTGTGATGTTCCAATAATATTTATTTGTGAGTATATGAACTCTCTCATCTACCTATTTGCCTCTGATATGGTAATATGAAAAACACTACAGGCTGCATGCATAAATTTGAGCACAATTATGCTCCAAAAAAGTTTACTGTTTTTTCTCATCATGCAAATTTTGACAATCTTTGATCTGAACATAGAGTTTTTGTGAGACAATACTATAATACATCTATTTTGCAAGTAATCAATTTAGAAAATGAAATTTTCCTATTGGGAATGTAATTCTTGATGTACTTTCTCAGAAATATGTTCACATGGAAACTTGTTTGAACATTGTAGGTGAAGAAAATATGAGGAAAATTAAAAACCTGCATGTCTTGTTGAATGTTCTTTTAGATATAATGAATGGAAATTATGGTTGCTGTATGTTAATTGTTGATCACATGGACATCATGTAATATTATGGTATGGCTAACTGATGTCCAGCTTACCACTTCTTTGTGGGAGATATGGGCTTGTCTGCAGTTAGTACGGCCAAACTTGTCTTGTGGAACTGGCTTCAGCATACCCTCATCCCACTCCTCTGCACAAGGTTTAGGACTGTAATTTATTTTATTGCTTTTCTGTTTCCCTTGTTTTTCAGCTGTCTTGGTTTCTGTTTCCCTTTCATCTTTCCTGTTGTTCTTGTTCTTGGTGGAGGTCTTGGGGCTTGAACTCAGGGCCTGGGAGCTTTCCCTGAGCTCTTTTGCTCAGTGTTAGCACAGTACCCACTTTGAGTTATAGAGCTGCTTTGTTTGTTTGTTTGTTTTAGTTTTTATTTGGTGGTTTGGAGATAAGAGTTTCATGGCCTTGCTTGCTTAGGCTTCCTTCAAAGCAGGAATCTTAGATTTTCATGTCCTGATTAGTCAGCATTACAGGCATAAGCCCCCATCTCTAGTCTTGCTCTTTCTTTTATCTGTGCTCGTAATGTAGTCTCACTTGTTTTACAAAGCCTCTTATTATTCATGAAATGAAATGGAGCTTCTACCACATCATCTTTTCCTGCATCCCCCATAAACCGGGACTGGTGGTGGCACATTTCAGAATAATCAGGTTGGAGCAGTTTGGGTGCTTCAATGAATTGTATTGAATTAGCATGTACAGATGAGATGTTATAGAAAACACAGAGTTGTGTTTGTATTACCCATTCTTAGCACTTTCTCTGCTATAAAGTTTCTTAGAAAAGCATTTGACAGACAAACATATATTTATCCATATTTTCCTTAAAAAGCAAAAGTAGAAACAGAATGATAGTTCTCTACATTTTTATAAATCCAATTTCTCTCCTCAAATTATTTTAAGAGCATAAATTTTGACTTTCAAATTTGGTTTTTCATATAGATAATTCATACTTTATGGTCCAACTAGCATAATATAGCTTGGAAAAATACTTTGAATAAATCATACATTTAAGAAATTAATGTCTTTATGTTTTGTTTTATATCAATGTAAATTTTGACAAATAATGTATTTGATTTTTACATTACTATTAAATATATTAAATATATTTTACAAACAATTTTTTCATAACTATTGCAAGGCTGTGGTGAACTATGATTATTAGAAGACATAAGAATATTTAACCCATGTGGTCAGTGATCTTATGTTGCCTTTAACTAGCTGTGTACCTTCTCCTTGGCTCTTAATTTTTCTCCCTTCCGTTCTTTCTCTTTTTTATTTTCCTTTCTCTCTTTCTTTTTTTTTTCTTTCTTTCTTTCTTTTCTGTTTTGTTTGATCTTATTGTGCATCCCATCTTGCCATCCTACCTCTGTCTTCTTATTGTTAAAATTATAGATGCATCACTAGACTTGACTGGGCCTTAATTCTTTCTTTCTGCTCAGTATAAAATCTATTTACATTATATGTGAATGTAGCAACCACATAAGTTAAAGCGATATTTTTGAAATTAAACAAAACTATGAATATAATTTAATAATAATTTAATAATTTGGACATTCCACCTATGCTTGCCCAATTAACCCCCTTTAATGTAATATTAGTCTTATTTAAACATAAGTAAGATACTACTAGACAAGTATTAGTAAAAAGACATCAATAGTGTTTGGTAGGCCTGCAGTTGATCGACTTTGTCACAGTTCTCATAGCAGCACAATGCCTAAGTGTCTAAATTCAGTGCATATTTCTGTATTTTATTATGTATTTTCAACTATCTTTTAGCAGATGTACAAAGGAGTTGCCATTTAACATCGGAGTTTACGAATACATTGAATCTTGACCAATGTCATCCCTTTCAACATTCTCCTCCATGAATATAGCTTTATGCTGTATTCCATTGTTTGGTAACAGATGTCAAAGGTATTCCCACAGGAGTGTATTGGCACCAATAAGTCATAAATCTTTCATAGTTAACAAAGCAGCCGAACTTCTGAAATCCCACGTTTAACCTAGATAGATGGCTAGGCACCCTGTTTCCAACTATTTCACAAGATGAGCAATTGCAGCTGTGGATTTTGTTCTTTAAATTGTACACTAAGAACATATTTCCTGAAGATTCTTTTATTTTCTCAGCAGGGTTTCAAGAGGTCAATCAATTTTAAAAATCACAAGCAAAGAAAAGGAAAGGCAAGAAAACCTATCCTTAAGTGGGCAGAACAGAAAGGCAAGAAATAAAGTTGAGTGTTTTCAAAAAGACAGTAAAGGATAAAGATAAATAAACATGACAATGGTACCTAATTATCACATATTTTATGTATCTTTGTGGAGCTATTCTGTAAGTTATTTTAATATTAATATGGATGTAAGGGAAGGACAGATTTCATGTTTTTTGAAGAGAAACTTTATGACTAAGTGATTGATAGTGTCTTAGGTGATTTTAGACACAAAGTACTAAGTGATCAAAAGAAAAATAGGCTTATTTAATTGCTAAACAGCACAAATAAACAAATTAAATTTACATAATGAGAGAATATATACAACAAATTAATAAAAAGCACAACTGACATCACACAAAACAAATGGAAATGAACCAAATACTAATTGAATTGTAACTTATCTAAGTCAACCATCAACTATAAGTGACTAGTCACACCTTATAATTAAAAGACAAAGATTTCCGTAGTTATTTTTAAAGAAAAAACCCTATTTTGGGTTAAATAAACATTCCAACAATAAATAAAAGGATGGCAAATTTGCTCAAAGAGTCAAGTGATGAAGAAATACATTCCATGAAAACAGAAATCTGAAATTGTGGTTAAAAAGGGAAAATTCTCAAAAATGAAAAAAGAAGGAAATGTGAATGATTCAGAGCTACAAGCTAGGGACAATTGGAACTATTTTCTCATCATATTTCTTCTTTCATAATTAGATATTTTTAATTAGCTATTTGGGGAAGAAAATACCTTTTTTCTGAAAAGTACTATAAACAATGTACTATGTGAAGTTATTTCTTTTCTCTTTTTTTCCCTTTATGGTTTATCTCATGTTGTTACTGTATCTGACTTTGGAACCTGGTATATATGTGTGTGTGTATATATATATATGCATATATACATATACATATATGTGTATACATATACATACATATGTATACATATGCATATACATATATATGTATACATATACATAGAGAATTGTTCATTTGAAATAGGGAAGGAAGGGGAAAAACAAGATGATTGAGAGAATATGGAGTGAGGGGAAATAGGAGAAATACATGAGAAAGGATATCAGTGTATAAGAAGTAGTGTACCTACTACCTAATGAGTGTAACTGTAACCCCTCTATACATCACTCTGACAATAAAATACAAAAAGTAGTCATCATGGATAGTGAGAACCTGTCTCAAAAAAAATTGAAGCAAAAGAATACACGTTTTCTTGTTTAAACTGACTATTCATCAAAATAAATAGAATTATTGGCCACAAAAGACACTTGGAAAATATTTTAAAAAGAAATCCATGAGAATTATATCATCCAGTACCAATCTATTTAAGGTAGAATTCAGTTAAAGACAGGCAGATGAAAAACTTAAATATTTGAAGATGATGGTGAAAAGAATTAGATAAAATGGAAAAATAAAACAGTAAATTTATAGAATGCATTGTTATCATTCAACATCCATGAAAATATTATAGAAAGAAGAAGCTAGGCCTTGTTATACAAACCTATGATATCACTACTCAGGAAACAGAAGCTAAACAATTCCAAATTCAAGTCCATGATGCCAGAAGATCAGGAGTTCAAGATTAATTGAAGCAAACACTTCAAAAAAATGAAAAAGAAAACATATCAATATGATAAGTTTCTGCCAAAGCAAGATTACAAACAGAAAGCAATTTAAATAAAGTGAGATAAGTATAAAATGTGTGGTATATACAGGTAATAGAAGAATAAAAATGAGTCCTTGAGCCATGATATGAATATGGAAATATCTTCAATGCATACTGCTAAGTGAAATATGTCAAGCTATAAAGGTTATGTAATAAAATTACACCTGTATGACATTCTAGAAAGGCCAGAAACACAGATCAAATAAAATGCAGTGGTAGAAGTTTTGGTGGAAGGAAGAATTTATAGGTAGAACTGATGGTATTTTCCAAGCAAACCACATATTTTATTGATATTGTAAGAGGAAAAATTATGCTATCATTTACTTGCAAAAAAACCTCTATTGAAAGCATAAGGTGAACCTTACATAAACTAGAGACATTAGTTAATGATATTTATCAGTACTGGCTTACAGATATAATAAATAATTTTATATAAAGTAAGAAATTAATGACAGGGGAAACCCTGTAATGAAGATGAGCAGTTCAGGAAATTACTATTCAAAACTTTAGATTTTTGTAAACCCAAACTTATTCTTCAAATGTGTTTAAGTAAAAATGTATAAATACAATGGATAGCTGTATCAAGTAAGTTAAAGGGACTTGCATAATCTATGCCTTTGTTTATGCTTTATGCTGTAGAACACAAACCATTTGCATAATATATTAAGGTTGCACAGAAAATTGCACTGACAGTATCACATATATCTTTTTATATAACCAAAAATCTTGATTGATATATGTATTATGATTTATTAACTTCAAATTAGAGAAGACCATATGGGTTTACTATTTTGTAATATAAATGATAATTTTCTCTTTTGTAATGTAATTAATTGATCAATATAAAATTGAAGTCATTGTATTCTTTGAGCTCACAATGAAAAATGTTTCCACTGTTATATAACAAAATTTGAAATGTTTGCATCTTCCTACAAAATAGTTATTATCACCTATATCATTATGAGAGAATCATTACTGTTAAAAAAGGAGGGGCATCAGAGCAGGAAACAAAAGTATCATGGCCTGGTAGATTTTTCTGGAGAGCCTATTTTGAACTCTAATATCTTTGTTATCTATGTTAAATTGGGTAGTGATTTTTATAAGACAGTTTTCTGTGCTATAAGAAAGGCCATTGTTTTTACACAAAATGATAATAATAATAATAATAATAATAATAATAACAACAACAAACTCATGCAGTTGTTTTTGTTGAACCTTTGGGTAGCACTGCAGAGAAATTCTCCAAGACTTTTGTGAATATAAACTTTGAGATACACGTGTATACAATATGTTCAAATCAAGAAGAAATATTGTTTTATAAGAAGCAAATAGAATATCTCCTCTGGGTGTAGGGCTATAGGAATAAATGACTGTATTTAGATTTATGGCATGTTATTAATGGCAATACTTTCTTATTCACTTTGCCAAAATACAAGATATTAATTTGCATGTCTGACAGAAAACAATATAAAATTTATATATAAAACTAAATCTTCGTGATTACAAAAAAATTTCAATTCAAAGAAAAGCAGGTAAGAAGAAAAGGTGATATGTTACTGAAATTAAATAAATGGTGCTTTGAACAAGTCAAACTAAAATGATGTATCAGAGCACAACTTTACTTTCATTTCAATAATGGTAGTTCTTCCTGATAAAAGTTATTCATACTTTTGGGCTGGGAGTTTGGCCTAGTGGTAGAGTGCCTGCCTAGCATGCATGAAGACCCGGGTTCGATTCCTTGGTACCACATACATAGTAAAAAGCCGGAAGTGGTGCTGAGGCGCAAGTGGTAGAGCTCTAGCCTTGAGAAAGTCCAAGGACAGTGCTCAGGCCCTGAGCTCAAGCCCAGGACTGACCAAAAAAAAGTTATTCATACTTTTATTTATTTTTTCTTGTGGGTCATGGGGCTTGAACTCCGCCTCAGGGCTGTCCCTGAGCTCTTCAGCTCAAGGTTTCTACCCTATTCTTGCACCAATCCCCACCTACCATTTTCTTGTGCCTGTGCTGGCTTTGAGCCTTGATCCTCAGATCTCAGCCTTCTGAGTAGCTAGGATCACAGGCATGATCCATTGTGCTCAGCTTTCATTACTTTTCTTATTTGACAATTTAGTCTAAACATTCCATTGCTTACATAACTATATTTTTAGATAAAAATAATATAAATTCTAGTGGGAACTTATGGCTCACACTTGTAATCCTAGCTAATCAAGAGGGTGTGATCTGAGGCTCAGGGTTTGAAAGTAGCCTGAGAATGGGAGTTCATGATATTCTTGTCTTCAATAAACCACTATAAAGCCAGAAATGGAACTTTGCTAACACACTAACCTTGAGCCTTTAAAATCTCAGAGATAAGATCCAGGTTCTGATTTTATGCCCCAGGATTTGCACAGAGATGATAGATAGATAAATAGATAGATAGATAGATAGATAGATAGAGAGATAGATTGAGAGATAGATTGAGAGATAGAGAGATAGATTAAGAGATAGATAGATAAAATAAATTCTGCCTCTCGACAATTTTCTGCCACATTAGGATCTCTGTTTCTAACTGAGGCACATTGAATCTACTTCTCATGAGATAACACAGACCAGTCTTCTCTGGACACTTCTTCTTTCCCTAGTAATGAACTTAAGTTTTTTGAGTTGGCCCTGGGAATGTGTTGATTGAGAAAACTAGTCTCATGCATTAGATACGTTTGTACTCAGATTTACAGGAGGACTCATGTCCACATTGATATCATTTGCTGCAATGCACCAGTCCAGACTCATGTTTCTATCATATCTTTTCTTCATCTTCCTTAGGTTGTCACCAATACTTCATGCGAACATTCCTCTATTCCATGATCCCTTAATGCCTTATAGTAAAATTTCTTAGCAATTCTTAAAAATACATAAGTTTTCCATAGGAGTGGTGGAACTTACTTTTACATGAGGAAGTGTCTGTCTTGCAGATGAGCTCTACCTTAGAGATCTAGGCACCTTGACAGACCATCTCACTTGCCTTTTAGCAATTAAGGTAGAAGTCTGACCTAGGTCATTCTATTCTCCTCATGTGTACTCCTCATGGGGTACACATGAGTTATCTGATCCATCTAGGCTTGATAAGAGCTAAAACATTTTATCTGGAGTATTAACATAATAGAAGATTTGTGTCATCAATACATATATGCCATTTTTATTTGGAGTTTCAGTCTACTTTTATCCTGATGTTTCTAGTCAATTTAATACCTTGCCCATGCACTTATGTTCCTAGATCTAAGCATGTTATTTTACACATTGCACAATTGAATAGTCTGTTAGTTCATGTTCTTAGTTCTCTTTGTATTATGCAATTTCTATAAAGACTATTGTAATTAAAGATTTAAGTTAGGTAAATTTTCAAGTGAATTTGAAGTACTTCAGGTAAGTACTTCAGAAGGAAATTACCTGAGGGATGAAACAGGAGTGTTAAAATATATGTCTATTTCTTAAGAATTATAATTTGTAAATTCTATGATGTCTCATACAAATATATATATATATATATAAAATAAGTGCATTTTGTCACATATATTTCAACAGCACAAACTACCATTATAAGATATCTGTAAAACTGGGGAGGAGGACACTTTTTATATATAAAGCACAGCATGACTCTCAGATTATTCAAGCTTAATAGAAGGAAAACTCACAAGGACATAGTGTTTTACTTGCATATTCACTTTACTGATATTAAGATGTTCTTAGTAATTGAGTAAATGAAATATTCTTTAGGGCACAAATTGACCTTCTTATGGATAGTGTACAGTGGTTTGTACAGGTGAGCAATGTTAGTGTAGTCTGTGGCAGAGGATGGATAGATGGATTTATGTAATGTTCTTCAAGGGAGCCTAGTAAAATAATAAATGACAAGTAAAGATCATTTCCATCCCTACAATTATGTAAATGCTTCCCAAGAGGACATTTATTATGAATACTGTCATTGAAATCACCCTTCTTTCAGCTGAACAGGGCTGAATGCCTTTGAAGACATGATTACTAAGCATTTCTGAAGATGTCACAGGCGATGTTATCAGTCAGTGCTGCTAAAGAAATGCCACTGTGAAATTCCTTTGTTGTAAGCAATATTTTAGAACAAATATTCAAACACATCTGTAACATGTGCTGAGATCTTCCAGGTCTGTAAGTCATAATAGGTCTCACAACAAATATGGAACATAAGACGGTTCACTGAATTATGTTCATGGGTATTTAAAGCAGTACTTAATGTGAAGTTATTTTAGTCAATGATATAAATGGCATTTGTGACATACACGAAGAAAATATACTAAATGATTGCAATTCGGTTGGAGTGGTGAAGAGTGCCCAAAGAATGCTAACCTAAGAAAATATATCCAAAGCAAAAAAAAAAAAAAGTCTACCCAATTTTTAAAATATCACCTGCATTCTATGCTACTTTGTTCATTTTGCATAAAATTCTGCTCATTATCAATAAGGTCAATGATTATCCATAAAATACAGTCTCCTTACCTAACTTTCAAAACAGGTATTTTGAAATAAATATGAGCATTTACACTATAATACTTTATATTTAGTGATGAAGTCTAATGCTAAGTGTAATATTGACTAGACTACATTGAGGAACTGTGAGGAAAGGAAACAAAGTTAAATATTTGGCTATTCTTCAATTATACTGGCAATGATCAGAGGTATGCATTTATAGGTAGTAGAAATTAAATTAGGTCAAGATGGATGTAGGTTTCATGATTCTGTATGTCCTGTGCTTAGCCTAGAACATGTATTGATAGAAAAAAAGAGAAAGGAATGATTTACATAAAGAAATTGGAATTAGAGATTGGTGGAAGATGGTAGCGGTTCAGCGTGAGTCTTTCTGAGCTCTCGCCAAGATACCAGTTCTAGCATCGCAGGGGAAAATTCATACCCAAAGACCAATCCTATGTAAGCTTTAGCACCACAGAGATCTCAGTCAGAAAGGAGAAAGGCAGAAAACAGTTGCAAGAAGACAGCATGGAGTGGCCCCAGCCGCTAGGAGTCACCAAAGAGACAAATCCTCCCTCCTGAGCCTGAGCAGACAGCACTTCTCGGCAGCGCAGACCTGCCTGCTACAGACAGAGCAAGAAAGTGCCTGCTCGAGCCCAGAGCTGTCACCTAGCCATGATATGGACCTGCCAGCTTCACAGAACCAAAAAAATCCAGCAATTTGTGAGTACCTCTGAGGACGTTTCCCCTCCCCCATCAGCCAAGAGCTGGTGGCAAAGACCCTGCCAAACCAACTGGAGCCTGAGAAGTGGTGCTGGCAGCGCCATCATTCAAAGGTGCAAGGGATTTCCCAGAGGTAGCTTAGCCAGACCACAGCCCCTGGTACAAGCAGAAGTTCCTCTGCCTGGGCAGGGCCACAGTCTTAGTAAACAAAGCAGCTGTGACTCTACAGTTTATTTGTTGTTGTTGTTGTTTGTTTGTTTGTTTTTTCTGCCCAATCAAGCAAACTGATCAGAAAAACTGCAAATCCATCACAAGAGAAAAAGACTTTTTGAAGGGTTTGGATCCCAAATTTAGTGGAGACACAAGTTTCCTATCCTGTCCTCCACCTCGCCAAAATAAAAACCTGAAGAATACAGGTTTTTTTCTTACTTTCTTTTCCCCTTTTTCATTTGCATAATGTGTTCTTATTTTTTTTGCCATTTTACCTCCACCTTTTTTTTAATGTTATGATTCTGTCCTTCCCATCACCCTACCCACTCCCCCCCCCCCGTTTTCCTTCTGTCATTGTGGTTGTTCCTAGAAACATAGTGACAGCACTGGGTACAGATTGGAGACAAATGATATTTATATTGATCCGGTCACCTGCTTTTTAATCTGTTGGTTCTTAACCTTATATTTCTGATCTAAAAACTCACAATTGTGTGGGATCTCCCCAACCTTTTTCCTTATTTTTCTTTTTCTTTTTCTTTTTTTTGTTTTGTTTTGTTTTTTACTTTTAAAAAAAATTTATCATTGAACTCTCCTATATATACCTCCCTTTTTTCTCTTTATATTCTTCTTATTACTCTTCTTATTTTCACAAGTTTTATCTCCTTTTTTCTAAATTTTGTACTCACCTATTTTACCTTTCCATTGCCTTAGGTCAGTTATCTTTACGCTATCCCTTTTCTTCATTAGTATACTAATCTTACACTCCTAAAGTACTCTTTTCTTACATCCCCTCTTGTCTTTTGTACTATTTTTCTATCTCTGATTCTCTGTTTAGCCTTCAACTTTTATAAAGCATGGATCTACAGTTGATAGTTGTTGAGCAATACTGTATATTTAGGTGTTCAATTATACTGTAGGTCCAGAAGGACTTAAATACAATAGAGATTGGATTGAGGAATTTATTTTTTTTGGTCATAAAATGGTAATCGGTGGTGGTATTAGATTTGTCTGTAAGTGCACAAAGAGAGAGAGAGAGTGTGATAATACCAATATAAAATTGTGAACATCTATTGTCTGGTCAGCTAAACAGCCCTAGGTTGGTTATATCTTAAAAATTGTAATCTTGTGCAATATTAATCTTGCTCCCATTTTCAAATGGGGAGAACAAGAAACCCAAGAAAAATGTCAAATCAAGGAATAGCATCTCCCACCCAATATAAACAGGCAATGAAGCAGTCAATGGCAGCACTGGAAGAGAGTCTTCTGAATGGTATACAAATGCAATTGATAAACATGATTAATGAAAAGCTTGAAAACATATAGAAAGAGATACGTGAGGAAGCCACATCTAAATGAGATGAAACCATAAATAAGGTGATATGTAAAAGAGAGGCAGCCATAAAGGAGGCCATAATAAAGAATTTACAAAGAAAAATGGACAAATTCATAGAACCCACAAACAAAAAGCTGACCAAACTCCAACAAATGTCCAATGAGAGTAATTCTGCTGAGCTAACCACTCAAAAGGAAATCAAGGAGTTAAAAAAGTCCATATATGAACTAAAACAAGAGATGCAAGGCATCAAAAATGAGCAATTAGAAGGGAGAGAGATGAAGAATAAAGTAGAAAGTTTAGATAGCAGGTTAGACAATGCAAAGAGAGAATTTCTGGGGTTGAAGATAATCTAGTTGTTATAGAGAAAGAACAGAAAACGAGTCAAACCAAATCTAGGAAATATGAGAGAATGCATCAAGAGGTCCAAGATACAATTAGGAAGCCTAATTTAAGGCTAATTAGTATTGAGGAGGGACTGGAGAAAGAGATCAATGGTATTGGAAATACACTTTAGGGAATCATCTCAAAGAACTTCCCAAATATCCAGAAGGACAGGCCCACCCATATACAAGAAGCTTTTAGAACCCCAAACAGACCTGACCAGAAAAGGTCATCCCACCACCATATTATAATCTATACAGGATCAATAGAGATGAAATAAAAGATCCTAAAAGCAGCCAGGGAGAAGAGAACAATCACCTACAAAGGAAAACCAAGAGAATAACCACAGATTTCTCAGCAGATACCACGCAAGCAAGAAGGATATATGTCATGCCCTTAAGGCAAGTAACTACCAATCAAAAATACTGTAACCAGCTAAGCTTTCATTCATAACTGAGGGAATAATAAAAACCTTCCATTCCAAGGAAAAGTTGCAACATTACGTAACAACCAATGTTCTATACATTGAAAGCCAAAACAAATGTGATACTGACAAGGAAAGGGCACCTAAAAATCATACCAGCTAAGTACAGCAAGAACTGTGAAGCCATAGGCCCCAATGAAAGCTTTTAAAAATGGCAGGAAATGGCCGGGAGTTTGGCCTAGTGGTTAAAGTGCCTGCCTAGCATGCACGAAGACCCGGGTTCGATTCCTTGGTACCACATACATAGAAAAAAACCGGAAGTGGTGCTGTGGCTCAAATGGTAGAGCTCTAGCATTGAGAAAGTCCAAGGACAGTGCTCAAGCCCTGAGCTCAAGCCCAGGACTGGCAAAAAAAAAATAAAAATAAAAATAAAAATGGCAGGAACTAATAAATATTTTTCAATCCTAACTCTCAATATCAATGGACTTAACTCTCCTATTAAATAGCAAAAACTGTCTAGTTGTATTCAAAAGCAAGATCCATCATTCTGCTGTCTTCAAGAGACACATTTTCCCCCCAAAACAAACATTTTTTGAAAGTGAGAGATTGGAATAAAGTTTATCAAGATAATGGCCCCCATAAACAGACTGGAGTAGTCAAACACATAAAATAGGTAAAATAGACTACAAACTAAATTTGGTGAGAAAAGGCAAAGAAGATTATTACATACCAATAAAGGAACTTTTCTCCAGGATGAAATAACCATCCTCAATATCTACACACCTAATCCCAGAGTACCAAACTTCATCAAGCAAACATTACATTCACTCAAACCATATATAGAGCAAAACACAGTGATTATTGGTGACTTTAACATACCATTCCCACCTACGGACAGATCAACCAGGCAAAAACTCAAAAGAGAAACCTCAGAATTGAACAATAATGATGAGATTGAACAACACATTGTTGAATCACTAATGGGTCATCGAAGAGATCACAACAGAAATTCAACAAAAGAGCACACAAAATATCAGCTCCTTCGGGGCACAGCAAAGGCAGTACTCAGGGAAAAATTTATAGCTCTGAGTGTTTACTTTAACATATTGGAAAATCGCAAACCAACAATTTATTGTCACACCTTAAGCTCTTAGAAAAAGAGCAACAAAGCAATCCTAATCCCAGTAGAATGAAGCAAATTATACAAATCAAAGCAGAATTAAATGAATTGGAGTCCAAAAAGACTATAGAAAGAATCAACAAAACAAGGAATTAGTTCTTTGAAAAAAATAACAAAATTGACAGACCCTTGGCAAATCTTACCAAAAAAAGGGGAGCACACCCAAATAAATAAAATCACAAATAAGAATGGTAATATAATGACAGAAATTACCAAGATCCAGAGCATCAAGAGGGAATACTTTTCAAACCTTTATGCCAATAAATTTGAGAATCTAGAAGAAATGGATGAATTTCTAGACAATATTAACATACCCACACTGCAACAGGAAGACCTAATCCAACTAAACAGACCTATTTCAAGCACTGAAATAGAAATGGCAATAAGAGATCTTCCATCCAAGAAAAGTCCAGAGCCAGATGGATTTACAGATGAATTCTATGAGGTCTTCAAAGCAGAGCTCACACCAATATTCCTCAAGCTCTTCAACAAAATTGAAAACAAAGACTTTTTGCCAAACTCATTCTACGAAGCCACTATAACTCTCATCCCAAACCCAGACAGATATTCATCAAAGAAAGAGAACTATAGACCCATTTCTTTGATGAACATTGATGCAAAGCGTCAGTAGTGATGGCAGAAATGATTAAGCACCTGCAGAAAACTAACGTTGAATCTTTCTTTTCACCCTGCATCAGGATTAATTTCAAATGGACCTTCAGGTAAAAGCAGATACACTGAAAACTTTACAAGAAAGGAGATACACTAGGCCTCCTTGGCACAGGTCAAAACTTTGTTAATAAGGACCAAGAAACCCAAACATCAGAGAAGTCTGGATAAGTGGGACTGCATTAAATGGCAGAGCTTCTGTATGGCAAAAGACATTGCTAGCAAATTAACTAGAAAGCCTACAGATTGGGAGTTCTTCACTAACCCTACTGTGGACAAAAGCCTCATATCTAAAATATATCAACATCTCAAAAATTGAATCACTCCAAAACTAATCTCCAAAGAAACAACCATGCCATTAAAAGATGGGCCAAAGACTTAAATAGTCTCCTCTGAAGATGAAATAAGAATCATCTATAGACACATGAAGAAATGTTCAACATCTCTGATCATAAAAGAAATGCAAATCAAAACAACTCTGATTCCACTCACTCCAGTTAGAATGGCCAAGATCAAGAAATCCAATAACAACAGTTACTGGAGGGGATGTGGCCAGGAGGGATCACTACTACACTGTTGGTGGGAGTGAAAACTCGTTCAACCACTATGGAAAGCAGTATGGCAGTTCTTCAAAAGACTAAACATAGACCTCACCTATGCCCCAGCAATTCAACTACTTGACATTTACCCAATGGTCCAGAAACAAGACATACTAAATCCACTAGCACAATGATGTTCATTGCAGTACTATTTATCATAGCAAAGCTATCAAACCAGGCCAGATACCCTTCAGTTGATGAGTGGATCAACAAGATGTGGTATTTGTACACAATGGAATTCTATGCTGCTGTCAGAAAGAATGACATTGCCCCATTTGTAAGGAAATTGAAAGACTTAGAAAAAAATCACATTAAGTGAAGTAAGCCAGACTCAAAGGTACATATTCTCAATAGTTTCCTTCATTTGTCATAATCAGTAGAAACCTTGGGCTCTCCTAGCAGACACTTATAATAGAATAAATCCTATACTCATAAGGCCATATAGTATGATGCTAAATGAAAGGACATCCAGGATATAGAATAAAAGGCCATATGATGAGTGATTGTTGTCCTTAATATACTATATTATCTCTCATCTCTTTGTTGTCCCTTGGTTATCTCATATTGTTACAGCATTTCACCTTTTTATCTGATATATTTTATATATGCGTGTTTGGTTATTTGAAGTTGGATAGGGAAGGGAGGAAAGCGATGAGAGGCTGGCATGCAGGTAGGGAAATGGGGACCAAGACATGAGAAGGGTATTAATATATGTGAAGTAATGCACCTTCTATCTAGTGAATATAATGTAACCCTTCTATTAATTACAATAAAAATATATGAAAAAAGGAACTGGAATTATTGTTAGTTAAAAGCTAAGTTATAACCAGGAAGTTGTAACCTGTAAAAACTGTGAATAAATCAAATTTATAAAAATGAAAGATTTTGATAGAAAGGTCTGAGAAAATGTGAATACCTACAGAGACTATTGAGCGGAAGAGGATGCAACCAAAATGCAGCGAAGAATTGATAATGGGGATCCTTTGAAAAGTTATTAAGCTACAAATCATAACTGTTACACGTGCAAGCCCTTAAATGACATGAGTCCTTAAATAACTTATAAGTCCATGTAAGCATTGGACTCTGTTTCTGATTTTGTCATCATATCTCACTGTGTGTGTGTGTGTGTGTGTGTGTGTATACATTACAAAAAAGAAAAATCTGTCACCCATTTAATCATCTCTGAAGACCTGCATTATAGTTTTCAAAATAAACTTTTTTAATATAGGGAATATTGTTTGCTTTCATTTTAACAAAGGACAACATTCCAATTTTAACTGTAAAATGTCATTTCTCATTTCTTTGATTAAATTATTTTCTTACTGTGGTTTTTCTTACTCTTATCCAAAGTAAAAAATTTCAGCTGGAATGAGTTGTCCGGTAATGGATTTCCCCAGTTTTCAATGGTAATTTCCAAAGAAAACCTGAACACATTGGAAGGAAGTATTAACATGGTTCTTTCACAGAAGCCACATTTTTAAATTCTGAATGCAAATGTCTCTTTTACCCTGTTGGGAAGAAACGTCTTCTTATGAATCAAACTAGAGCTTCAACTTCAATCCCAATTATCTCTATCCTGTGGTATATATCTGGATGAATGAAGACTGCATGTGCATAAATACCTAATGTGGTGATATGCAGGTGTCTATTGGACTGCTTTCAGGATCAACTGCTTTCTGAGTGATTTAGAAAGCATGACTTTAAATTTGTAAAATTCCTTGGTAAGAAAAGCTTCCAATGGACTTCAGAATAGTCCTCAGTAAGGGAAGGATGTGCATTAAGTGCATGAAAGCGTCAGAACACGGACACTATTTATGGAATCATTGAAACCTCCAGAGGCATAAAGTTAGTTGTTCTTCAAAGTCAGTTGTTCTTCAAAGTCAGTTGTTCTTTATTTCCATGTCAGTCTGGAAGTACTGCATGCTTATTCTTAGATGTAAAATTTAAGAAGGTTTATCAGAAACAGTATTACCAAATAGGAGAAAAACAAAAGGGTAAGTTGTGTGGCAAAAGTCATATAGGATTTGGTCTGTACATTCTGTATGGAACTAGCCAACTGAGTCTCATAAAAATAAACACTTAATATTTGTTTATGGAAAAATTACAAATAAAAATTAATTTGCTCTCTTCTTTCCTTTTAATTCTTTTTTTTTAGGTTTTAGAGTTTTGAATTCTTATTCTGCTCTGTAGTACTGAGGATTGAACTCAGAAACCCTTTGAACCTATGTGCATATGCAGTACCACTAAGTTAAAGCCCCAGTCCAACATGTGTGTGTGTTTGTGTGTGTGTGTGTTTGTGTGTGTGTGTGTGTGTGTGAGAGAGAGAGAGACAGAGAGAGAGACACACACAGAGATGGGGACAGAGACAGAGACAGAGACAGAGAGACAGAGATAGAGGGAGAGAGACACATACACATAGACAGATACAAAGACAGACAGAGACAGACAGATAGAGACAGAGACAGAGATATACAGACACATGATATATTTAGTGAAATCTCACATAAAATATTTAACTAGCATATTTTAAGAGTACATCCTTTCTTTCTTCCTTCCTTCCTTCCTTCCTTCCTTCCTTCCTTCCTTTCTTTCTTTTTTGTGAGCCATGGGGCTTGAACTCAGCCTTTGTGCAGAGCCCTTCAGCTCAAGGCTACTGCCTTATGATTGGGCCTGGGCATTGTCCCTGAGCTTTTCAGCCCAAGGCTACTGCCCTATCCTTGAGCCAAGCCCCACTTCCCGTTTTCTAGAGGTTAATTGGAGATAAGAGTCTCAGGTTATTTTGTGCTTAAAAAAAAAAAGTCTTTCTATTTCCTTACAAATGGGGTGATGTTGTTTTTTCTGAGGGCAGCATAGAATTACACTGTGTATAAATACCATATCTTGATCCACTCATCAACTGAGGGGCATCTGGGTTGGTTCCATAGCTTTGCTATGGTAAGTAGTGCTGCAATGAACATTGTTGTGCTAGTGGATTTAGTATGTCTTGTTTCTGGATGATTGGGTAAATGCCAAGTAGTGGAATTGTTGGGTCATAGGGGACCTCTATGTTTAGTCTTTGAAGGAACTGCCACACTGCTTTCCATAGTGGTTGAACGAGTTTGCACTCCCACCAACAGTGCAGTAATGATCCCTCCTTGCCACATCCCATCCAGCAACTGTTATTATTAGCTTTCTTGATCCTGGCCATTCTAACTAGAGTGAGGTAGACTCTCAGAGTTGTTTTGATTTGCATTTGTTTTATGACCAGAGATGTCGGAGCGTTTATTTGTGTGTCTATAGATGATTCTTATTTCTTCTTCAGAGAAGACTCTCTTTAAGACTTGGGCCCATCTTTTAATGGCATGGTTGTTTCTTTGGTGATTAGATTTTGAGTGATTCAATATTTTCAGCTGTTGATTAAAAAATGTGAATTTTTATAACTATATAATACTATAAAAAATCTTAGTTGTCTGAATTACACCAATTAGCATGCATTCAGTAAAATATTGATTAACATAAAAAATATGACATGGATCTCATTTGTTAAAAGTTCCTGTTTAAATAAAGATATTCATGGAGAAATTTATTGAGTATGCATTATAAATTCATAAAGATGATATGAATGTACATGTACCTCAGGATCAATATGTTATTTCTTTAATTACTTCTAATTTGTAAAAAAGTAAACTGGGGTGGGACTAATTTAACTTCCTTTTTTATTAAAGAATTTGTTAACATGGATTTTTACCTCATATTTCAAATGACGTATTTAACAAACAAGTATTCAAGAAGGGAATTTCTATATACAATGACTGGCACTTAGATTTTAGAACATAATTAAAATTAGGCTGAGGGTTTGTATGTCATAGATATATATCACAATATGTAATAAAACATTATATCTATAGAGCCATAGATTTTTATGTCCATAACATTGGGTATGCAAATATTGAGTCCTCACTTTTGTACTGTTTGGATCTAATAGCTATTCACAATAGCTAGGCGATGGAAACAATCCAGATGCCCCACTGCTGATGAATGGGTACTGAAAATGGTATATGTATAGAATAGAATTCTACATAGCCAACAGACAAAATAAAATAATGACATTTGCAGGGAAGTAGATGAATCTAGAGCGAATCATGTTGAGTGAGACAAGTCAAGACCAAGGGAACAAAAGGTGCATGGTATCCTTAATTTAATTTCTTAAATGTTAAGATACACCTAGGATATTTATAAATCTGGATTCATTTAGAATAATTAGAAAATTATGAAGAAAAATTAAAGGTAAAAGGTAAAGGACCACAAGGAGCAGAGAAATACACAAAAAATAGAGAAAACACAAATTATGATTAAGGAGTAATAGTTTGTCTTTTGAATGTAAATCCTTCTGCCATTCACAATTTTAATCATTGTATTACATTTATGAACTAAAATAAGAATTTTGCAACATTGACTGTTGCTAGTGACAGTTATTAGAATTTTGTATTTGTGATGAAATGCTCACTAATTTACTGAACTGTTTCTGTAGATAATTCATCTGACATTTATCTGTAATTTTTCCTTTAGATTTTCTGGAGGTCATAACTTTTTTATTCAGTTATGACATTTGACTCATTCAGATATTCAGAAATAGACTATATTTATTGTGGAGTAACTTTAGAGATGATATAGATCTTAAGTTATATTCAAAAAGTCATTATAGATTACCTTGAAAAGGATTCTGGGTGTGCATAAAGTTAAATTGGAAAGAGACATAATTTTTTCTGTGAGAATCATTTGTCATATCATTTGTAGTATTTCAATTTAAATAACTTTTATGTTGGTGATTTCAAAAATGAACAAGTTATATGCCATGGAGTTATATGCATGCTTTTTACAGAAAAGCTAGTCAGAGTATTTATGAATTTTATAGTATCCATTCATTTGAAAGAAGTTCGTTATATACTTTAATACTGAAGGAATATTTGAAGTTATAGATTATGAATGTAAACTTTATGTTCCATCACAGTATTAAGCCAAATAACCTGTATAAAACTGGCTAAGACAAAACTCTTCAAAGGAATCCCTGAATACAGTTCTCTTGTTTATAGCAACCTGTTTGGATAACTATTACTAAATAAACAGTATGTCTTTGGGACTAGAAAAAATGAAGTTATAACATGTAATAAATTATTTATTATTTTAAAATGCAATTCTATTTTCTGAAAAAATATGTGAATATTGCAAGATTTTTCAGAAATTAAAAGTTGTACATGATTTAGCATTTTCATTTCAACATATTTTATGAAGGAGCTTTAGTGCCACAGAAATAATATGCATACTTTGCTTTCCCCAATCCCACAATTCCTTATCCAATAAGTATGTGCCTCTGACCTCCTGGGGAGGAATTGCACAGCTAGAATTCAACACCTCAGTAATCTTCCCACTGGAATTTGTTTTGTAGTGCTAATATAATTCAATAGTAACCTAAGCAATTGCTATGTTATCAGTAGCAGCCTTAAAATTGTAGATATCTAAGTCATTTTATTAATTTTTCAATCTAATGCCCATCTGAAAATACAAGATGAGATATGAATTTGGTAGCTAAACTGCATTTTCAAGTACACTGTACTATATAAATATATCTGAGAAACTAAATCAGGAATTTACACAGAATGAATCATTTTCTATTTTATTCTGAGACATAATACCTGTGCCAATAAAAACTGATTCTGGATAGAAATTTCTTAGGCTCAAATCATACTTTATCTGCTTCCTCATAAAGTGATCTTGGACAAATATTTAAGTCCTTCATATTTCAAGATGCTGTTAACAATGCAATTTCATGAAGTTGTTATGTACAGCAAAATATTGGTAATTTTACATTCAGGACAGAGTTTAATTCCTAGAATGACTTGCAAATGTTTATTAAATAATATGAAGATTTTATGTATCATTACGCATTTGTATTTAAGTGTAGTATGCTAGTAATTTATCTATTTCGGTACATAGAGCCCTATTAAATTTTAATGGCTCCTTAGTATTCTAGAGCACTTATTTATATAATTTATTTAATGATGACACTTTTGGTTGATTCTTGTGTTATTTATAATATCTTTATTATAATTGTTGTTCTTTAGTTATTTCAAGGATATTGTGAGAGTGTCCACTGGTGTAGTTTGAGTATATTCTTGCCGATTATATTAACAGAGATTATTTTTTAATTTTTATGGACACTCTCATAATATCCTTGAAATAACTGAAAAACAACACAGTGTCAAAATTTAAATAAAACTTATACATTCTAGGACTGTTTTCAAAATGTTCTGTTTTCTTTAAATTGATTTATGATGCTTTATCTTGGTGCTAACGCTTTCAGTATAAAGAGAATAAGAAATATTTTTTTGTATCATAGATATCCTTTTATTTAGGATATGTAAATAAGAGCTTTATCTTGTGTGATTTTTGTTCTTAATGTACTATGTTTTTTCTCTTCTCTTTTTTTTTGCCCTTTGGTTAATCTCATAGTGCTGTACCTGACTTTGTTACCTGGTTTATTGTATGCATATTTATTTGTATAGGAAAAGAGAGAGAGAGGAAACAAGATAATTGGGAGAGGGTGGGGAAAGAGGAAACAGGACAAACCCATAAGAAGGTGTATCAATGTGCTTGAAGTAATGCACCCACTACCTGACAAATGTAACTGTAACCCCTGTGTATAGTACCCCAACAATATTAAAGAAAAAAGTCAGGACAGAGTACTGTGACTAGTTTGGGTACAGTAAAGAATAAATAATGAGAAATTTTTTTTCACTAACTCCACAATTTCAGTATACATTTTAAAGCCGATGTCACTTCTGAGGTAAAGTCATGGGAACTTTACGCTGTGAACAAGAAGAGTTCCTGTAAGAATCATTACAATTTCCCTTATTTTAAGCAAGCACTAAGGACCTATGCCTTAACCATCTTTCTCATATGAATACTATTGCTATGTTGTAATGGAGAAAACAAAGGTTATTAAAATATTTGTACTGCTCTCTAGACAGCAAAATATTGGTCATTAACACAAATGATTTAGGAAAATTACACTTCAACTCATTTGCTTAATAACATGATTTTTTAACTGAGAGGTCAGTAGTTTAGTTGTTTTTCAAGCGGTCTTGAACTTCACCAGATTTTTCTTAACTGGCAACATTACTACAAGAAAAATATGGATTTCAACAAAAAAGGGCAATTAAGAGAGAGAGAAAGAGAGAGAGAGAGAGAAAGAGAGAGAGAGAGAGAGAGAGAGAGAGAGAGAGAGAGAGAGAGAGAGAGAGAGAGAGGGAGAGCATTTATCTCCCCTCTCTGATTCTGTTTTCTGTATTCTATTTGAATTGGATCATGCGTCTACACAGTGGTGAGATCAAGTTCATTTTTGTGCAAATTAAAATACTAATCACTACTCTCTTCTAGAATTACAATGATAGACACATACAGAAATAATATTTAACC
This sequence comes from Megascapheus bottae, assembly GCF_031878675.1. Taxonomy (NCBI): domain Eukaryota; kingdom Metazoa; phylum Chordata; class Mammalia; order Rodentia; family Geomyidae; genus Megascapheus; species Megascapheus bottae. Next base: position 35,231,267 of record NC_143512.1, read on the forward strand.
ATCTGTGTGGCACCACTAAGCTCTGCTGAGTTGAGACGTATAGGTTAATGTCACAATGAGTCACAATGTCTAAAATAATGACAATAGAGTTAGCTGTAATAGATACATAGAAAAAACAAATTAATTTTATATTAAAGTCTTATAAGTAATTTTAATGTTTTTAACATCATATTCAGTTAAACAGAAAATTGACAGCACCAATTAATCAATTTAGATTCAATCACATAAGAGAACACGCGTATTGGAGTACCCAATGGAAACTCCCTTCAGTAAACATCCTGACTTCAAGATTAATTTTCTGATATTTCAATTAATATATTTTAGTTTAATTATTTTAGTATAGTTTAATGCTGTACATTCATAAGTAATGAGCTTAATTTTGGGGGGCAATGTAACCCCCTTCCTTTTCTTTACCCCAATTTTCTCCTCTTGTCTCTGCCCTCAAATTGAATAGTTTAGTTTATACATAGTGTATACTAAATACAATAACTGCATTTGTTCATCTTTTCTCCCTCTATTGATGTTCCACACCCTTTCCCTATAAGAGTGATTAAAAAATAAAATAAATGCAGAAACAAACACCTCCAACAATAACTAAAAATTCACATGTGCTGTCCTGGGGCTTGAATTTAGTGATTGAATGCTCTTTGTGACATTTTGAGTGATGGCTGCTCTTGCGCCTTTTTGATGGCTAGTTGGAAATAGCTATCTCATGAAATTTCCTGTTCAGGTTAGCTTTAAATAATCATTTTCAGATCTCAACTTCCTGAGTAGCTAGGGGCACATTTGATAATAGATGCTATATGATAATTATCTTAATTTTTACCATCTTTCAATAGTTATAAATAAGGTGTCATTTATTAAAGAGGTTTATGAAAACAATGCATCTGGATCAGTGCTATTCCTTTCGACATTCTCACCACTTTTCAACCCACCTCTTCTCTTAATTTTTTTTTTTGTTGATGATTTTAAGGCTTGAACTCTGAGCTTAGGCACTGCCCCTGAGCTTTTCAGCTCAAGGCTAGTGCTTTACCCCTTAAGACATATCACCACTTTCTTCCCTTACGTATCTTAATTGTGTGATATATACAATTAATTCTTAATTGTATTATTCTCCCTTTCTTCACTTTATTTGCCTTTCCTTCTCCCTTTTCTCCCAACTCCTTTCCTTCCATTTCCTAGTGCTGGTATTCTTTGGCTTTGATCTAGTCTTTATAAAAGATTATAAAAAGCTCTCCATAGAGTCTATTAGACTTCAGTTAATTCATGTGTAGCTATCTAAACACCAATAATCATGTTTTCTCATAGATTTGTAGATACATTCTATACACAAAAAAATGAAGGAAACCATGCAACTTTTGTTTTCTTGTTCTGACTTACGCTATTTAATTTTTCCCAAATATTTGCATTTGCTTACAAATGGTACAATGTCATTCTTCCTAACAGCTTTGTAAAGAAATACTGAGGTTCCTCAAAAAAAAATAAACATAAAACTACCTGAGGATCCACAATCACACGCTTGGGCTTTTATCCAATACAACACAAGCAAGGCTATGGTAAAATGACCAGCAGACCTATGTTTATTTAATCATCATAGCTTAGATATGCAATCAGCCTAGATATTTGTCAGTGGACAAATTGGTCAAGAAAATGTAGTTTCTAGGCACAATGAAATTTTACTCATGTATATGATATTTTGATAATAAACAGTATTTTTTTCTAGTCTTCAGGCTTGGACTCTGGTCCTGGGTGCTGTCTCTTGTCTTTACTGCTTAATGCTGATGGACTTGAGCCCCAGTGCGACTTCCAGTTTTCTGGCCATTAATTCCAGGTAAAAGTTCTCAGCACTTTCCTTCCAAGATTGTCTCAAACTAGAATCCTCAGATCTCAGCTTCTTGAATAGCTATTATCACAGACTTCAGCCATTGTTTTGTTTTTGTGGCTTTTATTTCCTTAAGTAATTGTAGTACTATACTTTTTATAGTATTCCAACTTTTCTGTATTTTTCCAAATTTCTCTTTTCTGCCAGTGTAGAAAGTAGTATATGCATGATTGATGTAGATTTCAGTTTATCCACAACAAAATCTAAATTAACTTGAGAACTGAAAAACTGTACTCTTCACTACTCTAGTTATATGATAACTCAGTATGGTAGTTTTAGGCTGGATCTGTATTTGGCTCATGGGACCTGGAGTAAGAATGAATAATTATAATCTGTATAGTTGAGAAACAGCTAATTAGGACCCTGAACATTAGTTTACAATGACTGAAAGATCATTGACCACTAAATCGTTCACTGACTAAATGAGGCAGATCCAGAACACATTTCTACTTCTGATACAGTTTAACCAACCAGGGATTAATTTTAATTCAACACACATCAATTCTATTTTTACTGCTTATTACATAGAGTTGATAACATTTCTTTCCTTGTGTTTTCAGCACTGGAGTTAGTAAAAGCTATTCTTCTTTTGGTGTACCTGTGTTATAGTCCCCAGTGCATAAATTGTAAAAACTAACGTCTAAATATGGTATTTAGAAAATTTGTACAAAACTGCATGTGGCAGCACATACCTGTCACATTAGCTACTCAGGAGGCTGAGATCTGAGGATCAGAGTTCAAAGCTAGCCTGGGCACAAAAGGACTTCAGATTCTTATCTCCAATTAACCTCTAGAAAATGGGAAATGGGGCTTGGCTCAAGGGTAGGGTGGTAGCCTTGAGCTGACGAACTCAGGGACAGTGCTCAAGCAGAGATCAAGCCCCATGACTCTCCCCTAAAAGAGAGAAATTATACAAAAGTACAAAGCAACATTTTTATTTATAATTAAATTTTCTTTATTCTTTTGGATAGAGGGAGCTTTGATAAATGCACTCTGTATACTTTGAACTGATTTACCTCTTGCATCATGTAGGTACTTCTCACCTTCTTCTCTCCTTTTTGCAAACTTTGAGTAGTTCAAAGAGGCATTTTATATTCTAATATGCTTGGTGAATACAAGAGAGATAATTATATTTCAAACATCAGAGATATATGTACTAACGATAAGACATTCCTAGCTGGCATCATTTAACAAATGCACCAAACTAAATACTTTCAAAAGGAATAATTGTGAAACTATTATACATAAGTTTTGTGATTTGTGTTCATTCATTCAGACATAGCAATTGTCCTAGAAAATGTGTCTATTTTTTTCTACATATGCTCTTGAGGGGTATAACTTCTTTCTTAAATAGTTCTCAATCAGAAATGTTTGGGTGATGAAATACAAATTCAAAGCAGATTTACCATCATATTAAGCAGGAATTTGATCAGTGCATGATCAGGTAATTTTATTTTCTAGACCTCAGTATGTGGGTAGTAAGGAATGCTAAATATTTGCATTCTAGAGATTTTTAGTTTCCAGGCATATACCATATCTTCAATACTTCTCTTTTTGTTCTCTTTAATATGTTTGCATTTACAAAACTGTCATTTTTCTTCAGGAATTTTTTGTAACTACTTAGGAAATGGCAGTGTACAACAGACTAAGAAAAACTGATCACTGGGGCTGACTATAAAACCTTACCTAAAAGGTTGGGCTTCTCTACACCTTGAAGTATGCTTATCACTAGACATACTGTTTCTTCTAAAACCTTGTCAGTCTGAGTGACCTAATACCCTGTCTTTATATGTGGGTTATAGCTCACTCTGACTTTGAATTAATGTGCTACAGTCTCTCAGATCCTCAAGACTCTCTAGAGCCAGCATACTTCTCAGTTTGCTGCACTGCTTCATTCATTTTCAGCCTTGGTTCATTTCCTAGCAAGCTATATACCATGCCAGGCATCTGAAGTATAAGGCAAGAGTAATACACCTTTCCTACTGGACTTATTTTCTTGATACAGCTGCAGCATAAAAATACAGGACAAGTTAGCTAGTCAGCTTATGTTAGGAGGAAATGTTGCAACAGATGTAGAAAGATGAACTATATATGTGGCAGGTTAATATGTTAAATGTTTCTCTCCCTGTAGCCAAATGGATATTACCATTTAGAGCTAGCAAATGTCAGTGCTCATGTACTACAGGCTAAATGTTCTCAAATAGAATGATTGCACACCTTAGTGGCTGATTTTGATTGTCATACCCATAGGTAAGCTGCTGGCATTCAAAGATCAGAGACAGCAATGTCAGTAATAACGCGTAATGCACAGAACAGACTTCAACAAAGACTTATTGAATTACTATATGTGCTGGGATACAGAAACCTGGTGCTAAATAAATGAAGGTTTGATAGTTTTATTTCAAACATGAAAATAGGAACAAATCTTTTTCTTCTAGATACATAAGACTTCATGTACTGGATATAATTGTAGTGAACATATTTATGTTGATTCTCCTTTTGGAATATTCAAAATGAAGGTGAAGGAAGGAGACAGAACTGGGAAAATATTAACATTTTCATTATTCTCTTCAATGTTTATAATAAATGGACATTAGACAAGAATAGTGGGGTTTTTAGAAGTCTCTGAATCTCCACGGAAACAAAGTCCTTAATTTTTTTTTTTGGTCTGGGGGAAACTACATCCATCTCAACAGCAACAGAAACTGCTTCTAGAAATCAATTTATTTTCTATTGCACTAAGTTGACTTAGAAATACAATCCTCAGATCCTTTCCATTTAGGGGCCAATCCTGGGCTGTCTATCCATTCTGTTTCTCAAATGTTTTATGAAATAAGTACTGAAACCAAGAAAGGGCAGCAAATAATGTATTTCACAAATACATTTATTTGTTTTGTCTGTTTTTAAAATAAAAAAATTATCATCACCATCATTATCATCATTTACCAATATTGAGAGTACCAATATATATTCATATTTTGAGACATACTCAGTTTGTCTTTCACAGGAATGAGCTAAAACTGAATGGCATGTTTAAGCATAACTCAGACATTAATGTCTAAATCCAAACAAACCTATTGCAAATGATGTCAAACAATATCCTGGTTAAAAAACAATAAACAAAAATGCACTGTGAGCATCATAGTTTTGCTGAACATATGCACTATAGTTTAAAAATTATTGAGAACTTCTAGAATGTTGTATGTTTACAGAGCCTTTCTCTATGGAAGATAGAAACTTAATTAAACACAATTGGATTGAAATAAAATATTCTTTGGTTCTTATGAGTATATATGATTCAAGGAACATTTAAAAGGACTAGAAAAGTTAACTACAAGAGAACAGAGAATATTTTATTTGACCACCAACCCTTTTGACATAAGGACAATATCCATTAAGTTTTGCAGTTCTCAGGGTTAAACTGCTTACATCTTTTAATCAAGGAAGACAAATTGTTGTCCTGTTTCTGTACTTCCATGTTGGCCATTGTTATTCTTGAGTGATTATTGATAAAAGGGAGAGTAGACTTTCTTTATTAAAAAGGTGACTATAATTTATTATTTTGCATTAAGCTCTACTGAAGGTATTGATTAATGTTCATGCTAAAAGTTCACATCAACTATATGCTGGTGTATATATATAAAACATTAAAATTAAAATTTTAGACACACTTTCTAAAGAGTTAATCATACCCAAACACACATATTTTTATAAGCGTGGGAAAATAGTCTTTGTAATGGTGTGGACTAAGCTGACATGTCAAAGCCCCAATATCAAAGTATGACTTGCAATATCATCCTTAAAGACGTTAATTAGAGTAAGGAAACCATCAGGGTGAAGGGACTGGTATATTTTTTGCCAGTCTGGGGACTTGAACTCAGGGCCTGAGAATTATCTTGGGCTTTCTCAAGGCTACAGCTCTACCACTTGAATCACAGCATCACTTATGGCTTTTACTATGTATGTGGTACCAAGGAATCAAACCTGAATCTTCGTGCATGCTAGACAAGCACCTTACCACTAGGCCAAACTCCCAACTCCAGGACTGATATTATTTTATAAGAAGAAAAGAGAAAGGAACACAAATTGTATATATAGTGAAATACCTTTGTCTATACTCTAGATTTGAATGCCACTCAAATGCCAGTAATTTAAAGGCTTTTTTCCCCAGATTGTGTCTTGTAAAAGGCAGAAGATACTACATCAAGTCCTTTGGTTACTGGACATTTGCTTTCAGGGACTCTAGTATTCCAGTATTTTTCTATTTTTCTTGATTCCTAGGCAGTTTTCTTTGTTATTTTTTCCTGTCTATTTTCATCTTCCATCACCATTAGAGTCCCTAAGACATAAATCCAGAGTATTTTGGACTGGAGTCTTTAATTCTGTGAGCTTAACAAAATGTTATCTTAGTTGTTTATACAGTGTATTGAAGCTAGTAACTTTTTTGTGACACTAAAATAACTCTAATGAATGAAATAAGCATATAAAATGGTTGGGAGGATAATAGATAAAACATCATTTAAAGATACTTAATTATTATTTTTTAAGAGTCCTGAGGCCTGAACTCATGGATGAAACTCTGTCCTTGAGCCTCTCTGTGTTCAAGTGCTCCCTAGTGCGATCTTGAGTGTTCTTATAATTGAACCACCGCAACACTTATAGCTTTTTACCTTGTTTATTGGAGATAAAAATCCCACAGACTTTCCTGTCAAGGCAAGCTTTAACAGTGATCCTCAGGTCTTAGACAGGTGTAATCCACCAGCGCCTGACTCCCAACTATTTCACATTTTTGAAGATTTTGGTAGTTATTCTCCATGCAATATTCAAAACAATACTCAATACTAAGTATATTTTGTGATGTTTGCTTATGTTATGGATGAAATCCGCAAGCACTGTCTTCTAACTTTGTTATTTCTCTTGTTGTTGTTGTTGTTGTTGTTATACTGGTCGTGGGGCATTAAGTCAGGCCCCAGGACTGTCTCTGAACAATTTTTGTTCAAGGCAAATGCTCTACCATTTGAACCATAACTCCATTTCCCTGGTTTGCTTGTTTGTTTTTAGTTTAAGTGAAGATAAGTGGTTCTTTGACTTTCCTTTCTGGGCTGATTTTAAACTGGAACCTCAGATCTCAGTCTCCTGAGACAGTAGTCACCATTGTCTGGTTTTATATTTGTAATATTGCTTTAAAAATTGACATGAAAATAGCTGCTTTAAATAAAACTTCATTATTTTATATTTCTGGAGGTTAGATATTTGACAGGCTTCAATGGAATTAGAGTAAAAATTAAGATCGTGTTTGGGACAGTTTATTTCTAGAGACCGTGGTTGATAATCTATTTCCATAACTGTTATGTGGTATAGGCATTCACAAGGGCACTGCTCATGGTCCCATTCTCTATCAAATGCAGCCACACTGCATGTGTTAGACCATCTTTCAGTTGTCAAAATCTTTTCATATTCCAAGATTTAGGTGCTAATAAAGAAGTGGTAGACTTATAAGAACTGAATTGTAAATTATTTCTAGTTCCATGGCCAAAAAATCATTTCGTAAGAAGGTCCATGGGCAGATTCATTTCATTTTTAACACATAGTGTTTTCAGAAATATTTAAATTTTGATGGTCATTTCAGGAACAGCTCCTCTAGTGCTTGTTTTCTTATACAATATTTTAAATGGTAATTTGGTTCTCAGAAACTAGTACTGTAATTTAACTTCTTGATGCATTTCTTTTTACAATTTATAAAACAGATCTGGTCTAATAGTATGGTAACATAATTTCGCAAATTTTAACAGCATAATAGACCCTCTAACGATAGTATTAAACATACAGTAGGAACATAATTTTCTCTAATTAAAATTGCATAATTAAAATAATCATGTACTAGAAAGAAAAATAAACATCATTATCCTTATATAGTGATCATTAGAAATAATATTGATATTTAATTTTAAAATATCATTTAAAACTATACATATAGCACAGGATATAATTTCCACTAATAGTAACTCTTTTCCTATTATATCTATGATAGGCTTTATTTTCATTGTGTATGATATTGAGTACCTAATTTTTTAATCAAACATAATGACATATGTTAAGACATATAAAAATAAGGTAAAGAAAGTAGGAAAAGACTATTGGAAAACATCCCATTTATTGTGTTCATAAAAAGAAGCTGGATAAAAACACTGAGCAGGGAAGACAGGAAGAGGAAATTGGAAAGTTATAAATAGATTCCAGAATTGTCCACTGGTAAAATAAAGGTACAGAGAAAGTGAGAGGTGAAAAGAGTATTACTGTGTCATGTAGCACAATTGTTTATCAGAAAACACAACTCAGAGAAACTTGGCAACATTATGAAGATGGTACAATGTGTGAGTTACACTGTCTCCTGCACAAATGCAGCTCCTCAATGCTGTGAATTTGGGCAAATGAAGAGTCTAATTACTCATGGTAATACAGAAACTATTTGAATAGTTTCCAAGATTAAATGGCACATATAAACCATCCTCTACATCCTAAATGCCACATGAATGAAAGCTTCTTCAGACAGCTTTCTCTAGTCACAGAGCTATTTAGGAAGAAACAGAGAGTTAGCTTCACCTGGTGGGTAGCTGTTTGTACTTATTTGAGCATTTGATATATTAACTTTCCAGAAACACTTAATAGTGCATTTGCATAAATATATTCTTGTTCTCTATTAGACTATTTTAAAATAATCTATTTATTATATGACAAACAAACCACAACTTAATAGCAAGTTGTACATAAATGTACATGCTTGTAGATTCGGGTCCCAGTGAAGCATCTGCCCTTTGAGCTGCATGGAAGGCTGAGATGAGGAAGGTCATTGATCCAGGTAACCCAAGTAAAAATGGTTGATTGGATCGATCTCAGTTTGAAAAATGCTAGATATAGTGATATGAGTCTTTCAACCCAGCAATAATGGGAAATAAAAGGGAAAGAAGTGCAATGAAGGGTGGCACAGGTAAAATGACAGTCTTTACCACTAAAACAAATAAGATGAAATGAAATAAAGCCAGATGATAAAATAAAACAATCAGAATAATTTAGACTGAAAGTATGACTTGAGCAGTGAAACAAGTGACTGGCAAAGGACAACCCTGAACCTCAGTACTACAAAACAATGCAGTGAAAAAAAATAACTCAAATATAACTATTATTAACAGGCTATTATTATTATTATTATTGAAGCAATTTATTATTAATTTGTAGTAAAATTCCCAACATGCTTTCCTCCCTACAAAGATTTTTTTTCTATGGAAATTTTGCCTTTACCTTTAATGCACAGCTAAAATATGCTTTAGAATTTCTAATAAAATGGATATTTTAGCTGTCTGTGTCATATTTTTATTCTTACAGAGTTTGGGAACATATAATAATTCTGCTTGCTGTGATTCTAATCCTATTTTTCATTTAAATATTATGTATGCAGTTTGCTCAAAGAAAGAAGCACTTAGATATCATTTTTTATACATACAGTCAGATAAATCTGAAAACACACAGAAAACTTCTATATATACCCAGACATAGGACAATAATTGGGATTGGATTGCTTTACTTCTTTCTCTTTTTTGATCTGTTGGATTTTCAGTTAAAAGAGATGCACAAAGCTCTCTCAGCATAGTTCTGCTCATATTGAAGGAATAAGAAATCACCTGAATTCTTTTGTGTCTTTCCTAGCAATTTTCTCATTATCCCAATTTCTTCTTAAAAATGAAGTTCTTGCTTGCTCTGTCTTCTAGAGAGTTCCTGTTTCCTTTCTCTGTAAATTATATGATTTTAATATATTTGGGTTATAGTTGATCTATGCATCCTGGAAACAGTTAACTGTAGGACTTTTCAATTTGATGTTTGCATTAAGAGTTCTGTATCCCAGTTATTTTAAGCATTCTATGACCTGATTAAAAAGAGAGCCACTATACAACAGCAACCTTTATAAGGGCCTTTGGACATTATATTTGTCAAGTTGGTTTTTTGCTTACCGGGGAATATTATTGGACAATACGTAAATTATCCCAAGATAACAGCATCATGGTATGTTTACAGTGAATGTTAAGAGATTAAAACAGATTTCCAAAAACAATTCCAGGAACATAAGCAAGAAATCACCAAAGAGCTCCTCGAATTCAAAAGAGAAATGGAAGAAAAGATTAATACTCTCAGAGCAGACATGATCAGCTCAGTGTCCACACTTCAAGCAAAAATGGGGGCATTGAGCAGCAGATTGACAGAGATGGAGAATAGAACATCAGAAACAGAAGATAAAACACAAGAGCTGGAACAGAGAATCTACCAGAGAGAGCTCCAGGAACTGACAGATGCAGCAAAGAAGTCTAATCTTCGTATAATAGGGATTGAGGAGGGGGCCGAATTTCAGGACAAAGGTATGCAACCTTTATTCACCAAAATCATAGCAGAGAACTTCCCCAACTTCAAAAGGGAAAATACTCACATTATTGAAGGTTTCAGGACCTCAAACAGGCAAGATCCTAGAAGGAACTCATCTAGGCATATCATAGTAAAGACACTAGCCCCAAATACCAAGGAATTGATCTTAAATGCTGCCAAAACAAAGAAGGAGCTATATTATAATGGGAAGAAAATTCAAATTACAGCAGATCTCTCCATGCAAACCCTAAATGCAAGAAAAGCTTGGAAAAACATCATTGATGTCCTGAAGACCAACAACTGCCAACCCAGACTGATATATCCAGCAAAACTAGCATTTACATTTGAGGGAGAAACAAGAATATTTCACTCCAAAGAGAAGCTTTATGAATACGTGCACACTAAACCAGCGTTACCAAGATACTAATTAATCGAGAACAAATTGTAGAACATCAAGAACAATCCAATCAAAAGACACAGAGCAGCAGACTGGATTAAGAAACACCACCCATCCATATGTTGCCTCCAAGAGACACACCTCACTGCCAAAGACAGAAACAAATTCCAAGTGAAAGGATGGAAACGAATTTTCCACTCCAATTCACCATGCAAAAAAGCAGGAGTAGCAATCTTAATCTCCAATAAAATTAACTTCTCAGTAAAATCAGTACATAAAGATAGAGATGGCCATTATATATTAGTAAAGGGTACAATCCATGCCCATAATATTACAGTTATAAACACTTACTCCCAAACACAGGAGCACACAAATTCGTCAAACAAACTCTTTTAGAATTAAAGAACAAGATAGACTCAAACACAATCATAGTGGGAGACCTCAAAACACCACTCTCAACAAATGACAGGTCAACTCAACAAAAGTTAAGCAAAGACACCATCGACTTAAATGACACCATAGCCCAGCTGGGCTTAACAGATATACACAGAGTCTTCCACCCAACGGCAAAACTTTTTACATTTTTCTCAGCAGCACATGGAACACACTCCAAAATAGATCAGATAATAGTTCATACAGAAAACTTAAGCAGATACAAGAGGTCTGATATAATCCCATGTATTCTATCAGACAACAGTGGAGTCAGACTAATTGTGAACAATGCAGTCAAAGTCAAAAAACATTCAATCACATGGAAACTGAACAACACACTTCTGAATAACTCATGGGTAACAGATCAAATCAGAAAAGAAATTAAAAACTTCCTTGAATGTAATGACAATCAAGAAATATCACAAAGGAAATTATGGGACAAAGCAAAGGAAGTTCTAAGAGGCAAATTTATCACACCAGGAGTGCATATTAAAAAGACAGAAGAAGAGCACATAAATAACCTTAAAAAAACTGAAACACCTGGAGGAGCAAGAAAAAGTTAATTCTAAAACAACTAGAAGGACAGAAATAACAAAAATAAAATCAGAAATTTCAGAGATTGTATTAAGGTCTACTATACACAAACTTGATAAATCAAAAAGTTCGTTCTTTGAAAGAGTCAACAAAATAGACAGGCCTTGGCAAGATTAATCAAAAAAAGGAAAAGGGAGACTCAAATAAACAATGTTAGAGACCCCAGGTGAACAATCACAACTGATTCCCAAGAAATCCAAACCATAATAAATAGGTACTACCAGGGCCTATATTCAAAGAAACAAGAAAATCTAGTAGAAATGGATGATTTCTTAAATAAATATAGGCTACCCACACTGAACAAAGATGAGGTAAACAAATTGAACAGACCAATTTCTTACAACAAAATTGTGGAAGCAATCAGGCAAATGCCAACCCAAAAAAGCCCAGGTCCAGATGGATTCACTGCGGAATTCTACAAGACGTTTAAAGATGAAATAACACCTATAATCTTGAAACTCTTCCGAGAAAGAGAAACAGAAGGAGCAATACCAAACTCATTTTATGAAGGTAATATTACTCTCTTCCCCAAACCAGGGAAAAACGCAACTAAAAAAGGAAACTACAGACCTATCTCTCTAATAAACACAGACGCAAAACTCCTCAATAAAATATTAGCCAGGAGAATCCAGAAACAAATTTAAAAAATCATGCACTATGATCAAGTGGGCTTCATCCCACAAATGCAAGGCTGGTTTAACATTCACAAATCAATCAATGTAATACATCATATCAATAGAGTTAAGGATAAGAATCATATGATAATTTCTCTGGATGCAGAGAAGGCATTTGACAAAATACAACATCCATTCATGTTGAAAGCACTAGAAAAAGTAGGAATAAGAGGTACATTCCTCAAAATAGTGAAAGCCATATATGAAAAACCTACAGCCAGTACTATACTAAATGGTGAAAGACTGGAACCATTCACCTTAAAATCAGGAACTAGACAGGGATGCCCACTCTCTCCACTTCTCTTCAATATAGTGCTGGAAACCTGAGCCAGAGCAATAAGGCAAGAAAAGGACATCAAATGGATCCACATAGGGAAAGAAGAAATTAAACTATCCCTATTCGCAGACGACATGATCCTCTACTTGAGTGACCCAACAAACTCCACTCCCAAACTTCTAGAATTAATAAACTACTTTAGCAAAGTGGCAGGATACAAAATCAGTCTTCAGAAGTCAGTAGCCTTCTTGTACACCAACAATACACAAACAGAAGGACAAATCAAGAAAATGATCCCATTCACAATAGCTCCCAGAAGAATAAAATACTTAGGAATGTACTTAACCAAAGATGTAAAGGAATTATTCAATGAAAACTATAAAAGCCTAATGAAAGAAATTAAAGAGGACACTAGAAAATGGAAAGACATCCCATGCTCATGGCTAGGGAGAACCAACATAGTGAAAATGGCTATACTGCCAAAATTGATATACAAATTCAATGTAATCCCCATCAAAATCCCAAAGACATTCTTTGCAGAAATAGAAGATTTAATCCAAAGATTCATATGGAACAGGAAAAGATCTAGAATAGCCAAAACAATTCTAGGCAAAAAGAGCAATGCTGGTGGTATTACAATACAAGACTTCAAACTCTACTATAAAGCCATAATAACAAAAACTGCTTGGTACTGGCAGAAAAACAGACCAGAAAATCAATGGAACAGAATAGAAGACACAGAAATAGAACCACATACCTATTGGCAATTTGTATTTGACAAAGGAGCCAAAGATATGCAGTGGAACAAACACAGTCTATTCAATTATTGGTGCTGGCAAACCTGGGCAGCCACATGCAGAAAACTAAAAATTGACCCTAGCCTTTCGCCATGCACAAGCATTAACTCAATGTGGATCAAAGACCTCAATGTCAGACTGGAAACCGTGAAACTGCTACATGATAAAGTAGGAGAGACACTGGAACTCGTAGGCACGGGCAAAAGATTCCTGAACAGAATCCCAGGGTCACAACAGATTGGAGAGAGACTCGATAAATGGGACTACCTAAAAATAAACAGTTTCTGTACAAATAAAAACATAGTCGCAAAAGTAGAGAGACAGCCAACCAACTGGGAAAAGATATTCACCAACAATACATCTGACAAATGCTTAATATCTAGTATCTACAGGAAACTCAAGAAACTAATCCCCCCAAAACCCAATAAATCATTCACTAAATGGGCAAGGGAACTAAAGAGAGACCTATCAGAAGAAGAGATTAAAATGGCAGAAAAACATATGAAAAAATGTTCATCATCTATGGTCATAAAGGAAATGCAAATAAAAGCAACCCTAAGATACCACCTTACCCCAATAAGAATGGCCAAGATTTTGAACTCGGACAATGATAGTTGCTGTCGGGGTTGTGGAGAAAAAGGAACCCTACTACACTGCTGGTGGGAATGTAGACTAGTTCAGCCACTCTGGAAAGTGGTGTGGAGGTTCCTTAAAGAACTGAAAATAGACCTTCCCTATGATCCCGCCATACCACTCCTGGGCATCTATCCTGAACAGCATGCCCCAGGATATTATAAAGAAACCTGCTCAGCTACGTTCATCTCTGTACTATTCACAATAGCCAGGTGATAGAAACAATCCAGATGCCCTATTGCAGATGAATGGATACAGAAAATGTGGTATATAGACACAATGGAATTCTACATAGCCAACAGACAAGATAAAATAATGGCATTCACAGGGATGTGGATGAATCTAGAGCAAATCATGTTGAGTGAGACAAGTCAAGCCCTAAGGAACAAAAAGTGCATGGCATCCTTAATACAAGAGCGAGGACTCAATACTGCATACACAAAGCTATGGACATGGTAATGGAAATAAAACATAACTATATAGACATAAAAACCTATGACTATAGACATAATGTTTTATTTCATAAATTAATATGTTTCTATGACATACAAACCTTTAGCCTAATTTTGATTAAGTTCTAAATACTAAGTCCCAGTGATTGTAATTAGAGATTCCCTCCTTGAACACTTGTTTGTTAAACTTGTCATTTAAAATATGATGTAAGGGCCGGGAGTTTGGCCTAGTGGTTAAAGTGCTTGCCTAGCATGCATGAAGACCCGGGTTCGATTCCTCGGTACCACATACATAGAAAAAAAGCTGGAAGTGGTGCTGAGGCTCAAGTGGTAGAGCTCTAGCCTTGAGAAAGTCCAAGTATAGTGCTCACGCCCTGAGCCCAAGCCCAAGACTGGCAAAAAAAAAAAACATAAAATAAAATATGATGTAAACATAAGCCATATAATGAATGTTTGTTGTTCTTAAGGTAAAAAAAAAGAGTTCTGTGTCCCAATTATTTTAAGCATTCTAAAACCTGATTAAAAAGAGAGCCACTATACAATAGCAACCTTTATAAGGGCCTCTGGACGTTATGTTTGTCATGCTGGTTTTTCACTTACCCTGGAATACTATTGGATAATATGTGAATTATCCCAAGATAACAGCATCATGGTATGTTTATACTGAATTTTAAGAGAATTCTTAGTAAACATCCTTGAAGAATGTCATATTTAGTCACTGCACCTCAAAATCGACCAAACTAATGAAGTTAGGAAATGAGAATGTGGGCAAAAATGTAATTAATCATTCCTAGCCAAATTTTTGGATTTTTAAACAATATTTTATTTTATTGTAAAGGTGATATAGAGGGCTTACATTTACATAAGCTAATGAGTACATTTCTTGTTGAATAGTATTACTCCCTCCTTTGTTTTCTCCCACTTTCCTTCCTTCTACCATTACACTCTCCCCAAAATTGTAATGTTTATTCCAACATAGTTTCTGATGACTATCACTATTGCATTGGTATGTTTGAATGCTTGGAATACAGAGATGAGGCCAAATGACAGGAGAAAGTGACAAAAGTGACAGAAGAAAGTTCCCAACATTCATGTCTTTCGCTGTTCCAGGTGATACTATTCTAGGAGTTTTAGGTACCCAGGCAAATTCATTTCTCTCCAAAAACCTTGTGTAAACATACTGATTAAATACTGCAAATATTAGGTTACAATATACATAGATATAAAGGCAACATATTTTTTCTCTTGAGAGTCAGATTGTAAATATTTCATTATTTGTATACAAAAATTGTTCCTGCCATATATTGTGGTTTTTTTTTTAAATTGTCAGCCATGGGGATTGAATTCAGGGCCTGGGTACTGTCCCTAATTTTTTTAGCTCAGAGCTGGCACTTTACCATTGTGAGCTACAGTGTCACTTCCAGTTTTCTGTGGTCAGTTAGAGGTAAGTCTCATGGACTTTTCTGCCATTCCTGGCTTTGAGCCACCATTCACTCAGTCTTTTGAATAGCTTGGATTATAGGCACAAGACATTGATGTTCAGCTGTGATGCATCTATTTGTTTGTTTGCTTATTTGAACACTGTAGAAAGCATCTTAGCATATAAGTCACAAAGCAATAACTTCAGATATCATTTGACTTATAGTCTATTAATTTCATTACTTGAAATGGTAGCCCTTTCTTTCCTTCTTTCTTTCTTTCTTTCTTTCTTTCTTCCTTCCTTCCTTCCTTCCTTCCTTCCTTCCTTCCTTCCTTCCTGTCTTTCTTCCTGTCTTTCTTCCTGTCTTTCTTTCTTTCTTTCTTTCTTTCTTTCTTTCTTTCTTTCTTTCTTTCTTTCTTCCTTCCTTCCTTCCTTCCTTCCTTCCTTCCTTCCTGTCTTTCTTCCTGTCTTTCTTCCTGTCTTTCTTCCTTTCTTTCTTTCTTTCTTTCTTTCTTTCTTTCTTTCTTTCTTTCTTCATCTCTCTCTTTTTTCGTTGTTGATTGTGGGTTTGAACTCTGTGCCTGCCTGGGTTCTGTCCCTGAGTTCCTCAGCTCAAGGCTAGCACTCTACCCCTTAATCCACCTCACCACTTCTAGTTTTCTGGTGGTTAAGTATAGATAAGAATCTCATGGGCCTTCATGCCTGGGCTGGCTTTGAACCATGAGCCTCAGATTTCAGCCTCCTGAGTAGCTAGGATGACACTGTGAGTCACCAGTGCCTGGCCCTTTACATCTTTAGAGCTAATAGTTATGTCACAGAGGATGGTCAGCAACATAATTTAACAAATCATGTTCATGAATATGTGGTAGATATACTAACCTGTGTTCTAGCACTAAAGTATCCATAGTCCTTCTCATGAAAGGTGTGTGGGCATGGATTATAAAACAACACATGAAAAGTTTTGTGGACTTGAAGAGTCATAACAAACATTCCATTTGAGAGAAATAATATTTGAATAGTAATTGTTGTCCTAGTAATAATTATGTTTAAAAGGCTGTAATAAATATCCCCAGGGAAGACTTATTTAATGAGCTTGAGGAAGACATCATGTGCAGGATATTAGAAAGTGTCCAAAGTGGACAGAACAAAACACTATGGTCAACAATTTCTTAAGACAGGAATTTTCAGTCTTGGCTTCCTGCTTTCAGTGATGTGAGCTACTCTTCTCCAATCTGGGAGAATTTCATTATTATTTACAAAGCTAGGGAAGGAACTTGAGAGAAAAGGAGATAAAATGTGCATGCTGAAAAATGCCAGATGATGACATCACAAATAATTTTTTAATTTAGATTCTCTTTAAGACTGATACATTTAAGTACGATTTGCATGCCAAGTATATATTGGGAATCATATTTTTAATTTCAGTCATCACAAACACTGACAGGTGAATTGAATTTACCTTTGTAAAACATGGTGAAATGCATCAACTTACAGGATTTACTTAAGTATATTCAAGAAATTTTGATAGTGGCTGATATTATTAATATGGTAGTAATATAAATTAAAAATTACATTGTAAATCATGTAAACAGTGGAAAATTTGGATGAAATTTGAAACGACATAATTAAATTAAGTGAGATTAGGCTACATGTTGATTTTGATAATACTGATCAGTTATATAACAAAGGATGAAAAATTTGCTGAAATATATGTCTCTGCAAATTCCTACAAGAAAGAAAATCAACATAAATTTCTGTATTTGAATCTTAATCCTTCATGTCAGTAATAATTAATTCTTTTAGCACATCAGCCAGGCATATTTTGTGTACGTTTTCTATGTTATCCTAAGAGAAGTATTAATTTTTATGGATTCAATAACTTCTAATACTTAAAATTCAGCAAGATCTAAAACTATACAAATAATCATATTCTTGGAATATTCTTGATATCCTTGTTAAGTATTATTCTAACAGAAAAAAACAATTTGGGAAATATTTGTGAATTTTTACAGTACTAAAACGAAATGAATGTAAGGAAATTACATACTGGAACTTGAAGTAAAAAAGATCTTAATCTTTAGATAGAGAATAGTTGAGTGTGAAATTCTGCATGTGACTATCAGTTAATCTTTTCTGAAGTGTCTATGACAACAGTTCTATGAGGTTTCTGCTTTTTCAAGCTTGTTTTGATTTTCCTTTGTATAAGTATATGTGAACATAAACATCTAGACAGATGGTATAAAAATCTTAAGTTCCTGAAAGTTTTAAAAACTGTTGTGCTCATACTCTATATGAGTACCTGATATAACTTAGAAAAAACAAATCTTAGTACTTACAGCATTATGGCAGCAGATGAAATTGTAGAATATTATCAATTAAAATACAATTGAAGATTGGATAAAGACAAAATATACATAATATTTACATGTGTGTTCAATAGCACATATGAATATATGTAAATATATTTATGACATCCAATATGGCATGCAAATTTATTCAGCCATGAAGGAAAATGAAATAATGCCATTTTCAGGGAAATGAATGTGACATAGAATTCCTTATATTGAGAGAGAAAGCCAAGATCACAAGAGTCAAATGACATGCATTTGCTCTTATTTGTGGGAAACAGTTCTGAAATGCTGATGAGGATGATGACAGTAAAAGTAATGGGACATGAAAATATATGGGCAGATTTCTAAGAGGAGACACAATGGAGGAAGAGGTTAAAGAGGAATAATGATACTGAGGGTTACATATAATCAAGGGATGTTAGATATACATTCACAAATACACACACACATGACATGATGTACATATAATGGAAACATCTAGCATTTTTTGAAAGGGATGGAGCAGAAAGTGGAACAATAAAATTATATTGATAGTGGTAAACTTTTTCAATGTAGTACTTTGTGCATTCATGGAAATGTCACAATGAGACCCACCTCTATTCAAAATGAATTGTAATACAAAAATAAAATTAAACCTAAACTGAAAATAATTGCTGGAAAGAATATGGAGGGAAAATTTTTTTCTACATTGTACAAGAATTGTAATTTAGTGTAGCCAGACAAAGGATAAACAAATGCAGCAGAGATACTGTCTAAAGACTATGTTGAATATGAACTATGTAACCTGGTTGCAGGGTTCAGAAAACAAAACCTAGGAGAAAACTAGGGAAGGATTAACATTGTTCAAAAAGAGAGGTATAACCTATCTGGCTTATGTAACTGTAATCCCACTATAGATCACTTTTGCAATAATAATTTTTAATTAAAAACAAATGAAAGAAAGGAAAAAAAGACAGTACAACGATTTTAGTGAGATATAAAACTACCAAGTAATCTAACATACTATTGCTATGAGTATACATAGTAGAAAGATCACCAATACACAGAAGTGATACACATTCATCTTCCTGACATTCATCTTCCTGCAGCACTGTTCATAACTAAGACATAGAATCAGCCTAGGTGTTTATCAACACATTATGGTAAAAAAAATATGACATATGTGCATGTATGTATATATATATATTACCTCTATCTGTTTGTCTATCTATCCAAAATAAAATAGTCAAAATTAAATCCTTGCTTTGCAACAAAGTTAATGAAACTAGCTGATACTCTGTAAAGAGTAAAAAGGTCATAAATGAAAAGTCAAGTACAGCAGGTTTGATCTTACATAAAATAACATGATGAACTGGAAGTAGATTAGTCATTACTAAACATTGGCAAACATTGATGGAGGAAAGAAAGGGTAGGAAAATACTGGTTGTGTTAATCAAAATAAAAATTCCATACTGAATTTCATTATTACATTCACTTACGTAGAAAAGGAAAAATAAAATAAAATGTTTTAATTCTCAAATATTATAGCATTAATCAAATGGAAAACTTTGACCAATACTTTGACACCTATTATCCAAAGACAAAAATATACTGCTACATCTAGTGTAGCAAATTATGAGTTCCTTTTTTCAGCCTCTATTCTAGGAGGGCTGTATGATATTTTCTAATAACACATAATAAATTGTTGGTGCTGTCAACAACTTGTATTGGCAGTGCCAATATAGTCAAGTATTCAAATAAATATACAAAAATACCGTTGAAATAAATTATATGGACTTGGATTCAGATAATGCTATTTGCATTGACTCAGTACACTTAAAATAAAGGGTATCAATGTATGGGAATTAATGTACCATCTATCTGGCAAATATCATGTAACCCTTCTATTAATTACAATAGTAAGTATTGTAAATACAGTACACTATTCTGAACTCTCTATATTTTGTTGATAGGCCATTACTGAAAAAGTGAAGTTGGATTACATTTGAATTAGATATAACAATCTTTTTTAAAAGAGCACCATTAAACATGATGCTTCTGAGTCAGCTTCATTATTCTGATTTTTTTTTTGACATTGCTAATCCTGTCTCCCACAGATTTGGGCAACAGTTCAATCACCAGAGAGAGCTAAACCTGTGTCACTTTTTGATTCTTTATTGTTCTTTTCTGATATGTCCCAGCACATTACCATTGATCTCTCCTGCAGAACTGGTAGGTCTCTTACCTTTTCTTTCTTAGTAGTTCCTCATGGACTCTCTGGCAAATATGTCAGTGTCAAGCTGTTGGCACCTGGATATTCCTGTCTCTGGGAATTCTTTATTACATACTAACAGTACTTGATATTTTTTTTTCTTTTCCTTCATCCTTTTACCTGACTTTTGGGCTGATACTTCTCTCTCAATTTTTTAAATCTTTTGGTCTCCCACTTTCTGGCAATATTTTGTTTCATTTGATTATGATTTGTACTCTTTTGTGCTTTCTTATCTTTTTTAAAAAAATAAGTAAAGTGCCATATAATTTCTTTTGAGAATATCATGTTTTGTGCTCAGGTAAACTTCTTTAATTTTTTTTTAAACAGAGATATTTCCTGGTAAAAGTCACTCAATTAGCTGGACACTGGTGGCTTATATTTCTAATCCTATCTACACAGGTATCTGAGATCTGAGGATTGCAGTTTGAAGCCAGCCTAGTCAAGAAAGTCTATAAGAATCTTCTATCAAATTGTTCACCAAATACCAAAGTGAATTTTGGACTCAAGTGGTAGAGTGCTAGTCTTGAGCAAAATATTTCAAGATCAGTGACCAGCCTCTGTGTTCACACCCCAGTACCTCACAAATGTGTGTGGCACACACACACACACACACACACACACACACACACACACACACACACCACCCCACACTAGAGTATTTCTATCTAGAAATAAACTTTACTTCTCAAGCATTTACAAACCAACATGACTCATTGCAAAGTAATATTCAGAAACTAAAATAACAATGGAGAAGAAAATATACATGCTGCTCAATAAATGTAAATGACTTATTATTTCTAAAGTACATTGAACAGTTAACTATGTTATAGGATATTTTAGTAAAAAAGATTCAGCAGTATTATTATTACGGTTGTTGCTATTTTAATGATATCGTAGGAGTCTGAATTCTAGACTTCTAGCTTTCTTTTCAAATTAGTTATTTTTGAGATAGTATTTTTCTTTTCTTCTCTTCTCTTTTCTTTTCTTTTCTTTTCTTTTCTTTTCTTTTCTTCTTGCAATCTCCCTTGTACTACACACATTCAAAAACTTGTATAGAGAGGTTACAGCTACATTTGTCAGTTAGTGGTTACTTTACTTCTCGAACACTGATACCCCTTCTCAGGGTTTTGTCCCCCTGCCCCTCCCCCAACCCCTCCCAATCATCTTGTTTGTCCCCTACCTTTTCCTATACATACATAAATGTATATACAACATACCAAGCAACAAAGTCAGATACAGTAACAACATGAGATTAACCATAGGGGAAAAATAGAGAAAAGAAATAAGTACACATAGTACATTAAGAACAACAATCACAATGATAAACCTTTTGTTTCCATATCCTAGAGTTCATTTTGATTAGTCTCATTGTGTTTGACCATATCTACATAGCTTTTGAACTATTGTGATCCTCTGCTCGGGGAATCCTAGATGTGTACTAATTATTACAAATGAAGGAAACCAGAAACAATGCCATCCCCATTTATAAGAAAATACAAGCCTCTTACTTGTATTTGCCATCACACAGCAAATAGGTGCATATCACTGTGCCTAGGCATTAGTGGAGATGAGTTTTATTAACTATTTGCCTGGGGTGATTTCAAACTATGATCCTTTAATCTCATCTGAGAAATTTGGCAAAATTATAGATTCAAAACATCCCACCTGGTTCTAATAATGATATTTAAATAGAAACCTAAGTCCTCTGTTTGAACAAGCACTACATTGATCTTATATTTATTCACCAGGGCATACCTTAACTTTCCCAATTCTAGCATTAGACTAGGTGACATAGCATTTGAGTGCAATGCCTGTCTGTTCCCACTCATTTTTAGTCTCTCATCTTTAATCGTTCAGTTTGCTACTTTATCTCCTTGCTGAAAACAGTCTATGAATTAGATATATTGATAATGTTTACGGAACAAAGGTTTACAATATGGAATTGTGGCATTCAGAATTTCTGAAGAGACTCCTCTTCAGTAAAGTGCTAGGTATGCCAGTACAATCATGTCCTAAGATATTCATGTGGATATATACTTCTGAATGATATACTTTTTACATAGAAGGCATAATTGAATATTTACCACTAAACAGGTGATTAAAATATGCATCAATGATATAAATACTGAACATTTCTTTCCAGGAGACAAGGCTTACATTGTGCTCTAAAACAAAACTAATTTGTTTTTAACATTGCACCCATCATTAAAATCTCTTCAAAATTTATATCTATTGCTTCTTAATCTCACATTTATACTCATTACTATAGTGAAATAAAACCCTAGTAATGAAGGATGCACTTGTTTTCTAATGGCAGGAAATACAGAATTAGTTCTATTAAGAGTAATGGTGTGAACTGACAAATGAAAAAGTTACAGAACATTAGATACTAATAAATATTGCTATGACTACTGGTAAACATGTCAAAAATATCCAAAGTTTATTAGGCAGTGACTCATGCCTGTAATTCTAGCTACTCAGGAGGCTGAGATCTGAGGATCAAGGTTTAAAGCCAGCACCGGCCCAAAAAGATCTGAATCTCTTATCCCCAATTAACTTCTAGAAAATGGGAAGGCAAGCTTGGCTCAAGGGGTAGGGTGGTTGCCTGGAGCTGAAGAGCTCATGGACAATGCGAAGGCCCAGGGGTAGTGTGGTAGCCTTGATCTGAAGAGCTCATGGACAGTGCCCAGGCTGAGTTCAAGCCCCGTGACTCTCCCCCCATGCACAAAAACATAAGTGTGTCTGTGTGTGTGTGTGTGTGCATACTGTTGTTGCTCAAGTTTACTTTGTATATGTATATATACAACTTAAGAAACAAGAGTAATACTGGAGATACCATAATTACTGATTTCAAAATGTATCAGTATACTATAGTAGCAAAAATGATTTTTAAAGCTCTGGACTGTTAACAAACACTACAAAAACCAAAACTGTAAATGAAAAAAAAAGGATCTAGAAAAAACGTTGGGACTTTATTCACTATAATTATAGCCATTTTAGTTGTGACAAAAGTTGCAAAAATACTCTGAAGAAAATATAGCTTTTTATCAAATTTTGCAACAAAATTGGATATTCCCATGTGCAAGATTAAAAATAGATCCATATCTATCACACTGTAAACCATTCATGTCAAAATGCATAAAATACTTTTTTAGGTCCTGAGCTGTCCTTGGACATTTTTTGCTCAAGGCTACTGCTCTGCCACTTGAACCACAGTACTATTTTGGACTTTTTCTGTGTATGTGCTACTGAGAAAGTGAACTCAGTGCCTAGTGCATGCTGGGCAAGCACTTTACCACTAGGCCATACCCAATCCCTGCTTAGTTAATATTTTGAAGAATTTTCTATATTGTTTCTGGGTAGTATCACAATGACACATGTTTTACATTAAATTTAACAGTGTCATATTTGATAATCCAAGTTAATAAGCTAGTGTATCAAAGAGTTCATACCATAATGTTGTTTTTACTTCTTTCCAAGATCATAAGCACTCAGTATCTTTTTCCTGTTTCACCCTCATGTGGTCATATGCCTAATTCATTGTTTTAGATACACACATTAAATTTGAAAGCCTAGACTATGACATTGTAAACCTAGGTATAAAATTACTGTTTAATTATTAAATTTATCAATGACTTACTAATGCTAATGAGTTTCAGTAGATTAAATGATTTAATATGATTTGGATAACTACAGAGCAATTCTTTTTCAATGGCTAACTTTTTTTCCAGTCCTAGGGCTTGAACTCAGGGATTGAGCAATGTCTTTGAGCTTCTTTTGGTCAATAATAACACTCT
The DNA here is from genome assembly GCF_031878675.1 of Megascapheus bottae. Taxonomy (NCBI): domain Eukaryota; kingdom Metazoa; phylum Chordata; class Mammalia; order Rodentia; family Geomyidae; genus Megascapheus; species Megascapheus bottae. Next base: position 35,255,636 of record NC_143512.1, read on the forward strand.
ACCACTTGAGCCATACCACCATCTCTGGCTTTTTCTATTTATATGGTCCTGAGGAACTGAACCCAGGACTTCAGGTATGCTAGGCAAGCACTCTACCACCAAGCCACATTCCTGGTCCCTAAGTATAACTTTTAATGCTACAGGATATGTATTTGAGGACTGGAGGATTTCTGAAGAGATATTTGGTTTCAAAATATCACCTCAAATTTTCTTTGATCATTTAAGATATTGTACACTCTTATCTTGACAATACATTTTTCTTTGCATTGTTAGTATATATTTTTATAGAGTAAAGGAGTACCTGTGAAAGAATCTGCTACTTATCAAGATGCCAACAGATTGGAGCATATTTTATTTCATTTGTGGTAAGATAATTATTTTATTTACTCTTTTTAATCTATTAAAATGTCTCTTATTTCCCCTTATGGTTTATCTCATGCTGTTACTGTACTTGAGTTTGGTACCTGCTATATTGTATATATGTTCATTTATTTATTTGAGACAGGGAAGGGGAAAAATAAGATGCTTGGGAGGAGGTGGGGAGAGGGAAAGGGGGAGAAAAACATGGGAGGGTGTATCAATGTTCAAGAAGTAATGTACCCACTATCTGATGAATGGAACTGTAACCCCTCTATATATCACCCCGACGATAAAATAAAATAAAAATGTACCAATATCATAGAAACCAAATCCATATAATGAATGATTGTTGTTCTTAAGGTACTATGTTATCTCTCATCTCTTTTGCTGTCCCTTGGTTATCTCATATTGTTACAGTATCTGACTTTGTTACCTGATATATCGGATATATTTGTATTTGGTTATTTGAAATTGGATAGGGAACATGGAAAACAAGATGAGGGGTGGGAGTTGGGGGGAGGGAAATGGGGAACAAGACATGTGAAAGGGTATCAATGTATGGGAATTAATGCACCTTCTATCTGGCAAATATCATGTAACCCTTCTATTAATTACAATAAAAATATATGAAAAAAGTACCACTGTCGAAATGAAAAAAATAAAATAAAATGTCAACATTTATATTATGTTGAATATTATGTTGTATTGACGAAATCAAGAGCAGAGGGATTAAGGTTACATAAGTAAGGTATGAATACATTTGTTTTTTAACACTGTTAATTGATTCCTTAGTACCCATCATCCTTTCACCAACCTTATCCCTTTTCTCCCAAGCTATAAGATTTATATCCAACATAGTATCAACTGAGTATCAGGATGCTTAGGTTCATTCTTCCCTGCCCCTGCTTTGTTCATGGGGCTAGAACACAGGGTCTGGGTGCTAACCTGAGCTCTTCAGTTCAAGGCCAACACTCTACCATGTTAAACTACTCTGACACTTCTGTTGTTCTGCTGTTAACTGGAGCTTAGATTCTTATGGATTTTGGTGCCTGGGTTGGTTTTGAACTGCAAATCTGATATCTCAGCTTCCTGAGTAAGTATGATTTCAGACATTAGCCACTGGTGACTGGCTTGGTTCATCCTCTGCCCTACTATTTCTGTGATTTTCTTTCCCTTCCACATATTGAATAATCATATATATAGTCATATATAAGATATATATCATATAGTCATATATATGATATGATATTGAATAATCATATGATATATGAAGCAAGATCAACTATGGAATATAGAGACAAAAGGTACCCTTTGCAGATGACATGATCAAAGAGCCAGTGGATTCTACAGATTCCAGCGCCAATCTCCTAAAGTTTGCAAAGTAACAGTTTGAAGTCAAGTCACAAAAATCAGTACATGTTCTACGTGTCAACAATAAAACTGAAATAAAAAAGCAACTCCAATTTTCAATAGTCTCAACAACCTACAGAATAAGAGACCTTTGCTAGCTATACATCAGACAACAACTAATATCCAGACTATACAAACAGTTCAAGAAATTAAGACCTAAAAAACACAACAACCTTAGTAATAAGTGGGCAATTGAACTAAATAGAGTCTTTTCCTATGAAGTTAAAATGTCTATGGACATGGAAACTAAGCTCATCTATGGCCAATCAGGAAATACGAATCAAACAACAATGATATTCCATACGATATGTATCTATAACAAGAAATGTATCATTCCTCATAGAGAAAACCATTATTGATAATAAGCAATGAATTCAATTCTAGAAATTACTTTCATAACTCAGTATAAACTCCCATAATTTCTATGGTAACTTTTCAATTTAGCAGCCAATGAAATGTTTGGGATTATACCATAAAACAAATAGCTATTAAAGTAAAGATGACTTAACAGCTGTCAACATTAGAAAGGAACTTTTTCACCTCAGCATTAATGAAGCTGTTAGTACGGCTGCTGTTGTCTCTGTCTTTGCTGAGGTTAACAGCAATCACAAGACTTTTTCAGGTTCATTTGCTCAAGCTGTGGTTTAACACAGACACAATGCGAGAGCACTGTTACAATCAAGGAAGCTGTCACCTAGATATTAAAAATATTAGTGATAAACTTCTGATAGTATCTGGTTTAAACTACATTTTAGAACACTATATAATGCTTCAAGGTAATTGGTTGTAAAATTGTATATGTTTGTATGCATATACATATTTTCATAGAAGCAATTGATGATACATTTGAGTATTTGCAGTCTCAGATACTATGTTCTGAATTGCCAACTCAGTATACTCATAAATTTTTCTCTCTCTTACAGTCTCTGTCTCTCTGTCTCTTTCTCTTTTTATGCATCCATTGAAATAATCATTTGATTCTTGCCTTTGGTTTTGTTAATGAATTATATTACATTTATTAATATACATCAATTTAAACAGCATTGTATCCCTGGAATAAATTTCACTTTATTGTAATATATACTTTCATTAGCTGCTGAATTCTGTTAATATTATTTAATTAAGGAGTTTTGCCTATATGTTTATCATACATACATTTCTGCTGCTCATTTTCTAAATTGAATCGTAACTATGTTTGTGATATGTACAGTGCTGTCTTCAGAGATCTCATATATTCTTTCAATAGAGAAAATTAGATTTCTGGAGAAAGTGTTTGACATGTAAGAGATAAGTTGAAGTTTTCTAAAATAGTATCAATTAAGAAAATGATAAAAAAAAAACACAACAGTGTGATAGAGTTCCACTATGACGCAGCAATGCAACTACTTGGCATTTACCCAATCATCCAGAAACGAGAACATACTAACCCCACTAGCACAATGATGTTTATTGCAGCACTATTTACCATAGCAAAGATATGGAAACAACCCAGATGTCCCTCAGTTGATGAGTGGATCAACAAGATGTGGTATTTATACACAATGGAATTCTATGCTGCCATCAGAAAGAACAGCATTGCCCTATTTGTAAGGAAATGGAAAGACTTAGAAAAAAATCATATTAAGTGAAGTAATCCAGACTCAAAGGAACATAGGCTAAATTGTTTCCTTCATTTGTCATAATTAGTATAAACCTTTGACTCTCCTAGCAGAGGTTTACAATAGGGCAAAGCCTAGATACACAAGGCCATATAGGATGAGGCTAAATGAAAGGACCTCCAGGATATGGAAATAAGAGCTCTATAATGTGTGATTGTTGTTCTTAATGTACTAAGTTATTTCTCATCTCTTTTGTTGTCCCTTGATTATCTCATATTTTTACAGTATCTTACCTTGTTATCTAGTATATTGCATATATGGTTATTTGTTTATTTCAGATAGGATAGGGAAGGGGAAAAAAGAAGATGAGGTGAGGGGGTGGGGGGTGGGAAATGGGGACAAAAACATGAGAAGGGGTACCAATGTTTCTGAAGTAATGTACCTTCTATCTGGTGAATATAGTGAAACTTCTGTTAATCACAATAAAAAAGAATATAAAAAAGACAATGTGATGGGTTAAAAAAATATACAAGAGCCAAATGAGAGACACTCCACTAGTCAAATCTGGAAAAAATTTAGATGTTAAGCAACTAAAAATTATATAAACTATTAGTCAACTATAATGCAGTATATAATTACAAATTATCTATCTTTTGTGTATAAAAGCTTGATGGAATAGAGACATCGAGTGTGTGGATACATTTTTATTCAGAAATATTTCAAATAATTTATGTATAATATTCTCATGCACTTAACTCTAAAAATAAGTAATGCTTTATCTTCTAGCAGGGCAAGGATCTGTATCCATACATGTTATATGACTACAAAAAATTTTTTATACAAGACTAATAACAGGAATTCTAAATGTTAGGCATAGTTATAGTTTTATTTTCTAGCAGGAAACAGAAAATTTAATCAAGTAGTAATGCATATTCAGAAACATAGTGATATTTAGAATTAATTCCATAGTATTGTGGAGCTGTCAACAGAGCATAACTTCTTTTGCATTTCATGTCAATTTATCAAATTTCTGAATACTATTAAATTTCAAGAGCTTTTTCTTCCATTTATTTAGTGTTTCCCAACTCAAAGCCTAAATAAGTATATAATATGTTATGCCACACACATAAGGGAAAAAATATAGAGCTTGTCTTTGACATATCTAAAAACCATACTAAAGAGAAAAATAATCAGGAAGCTTAACTTAATGTTTAGAGTTTGATATAGAATGACTCCCATTAGAGTACATTGTGTATGAAATGCAATCATGTAAGGATACAGTTTACAAATACATAAAGATACAGAGGCTATACAAATATATATTTTTAATTTTTTATTGTAATTATTAGAAGGGTTACAGTTATATTTGTCAGATAGAAGGTGCATTACTTCACACACATTGATACCCCTTCTCTTGTTTTTCTCCCCATTTCACTCCCCCATACCCTCCACTCTTGTCGTAGGTAAAAAAAATGTTATTGTAATGGTAAAAAAATAGTTTGAAAACACTTCCTAATTATTCCTGAATGTTTAATTAATTTTTATTAAGTTTCAAAAAATACTGTAAATGTGGGAAAGCTTTCAAAAGGAGGTGATGATATGTTAATATATATTAATTGGATTATATAATATATTTTAATTGAACTATAAATTGTATATATATTCTACAAATACACACAAAATCACACACACACATGCACACACACATATATATGCATACGCATTGAAAAAAATCATTCCATTCTCTGTAGCCCTATAAAGAATAATAGCCAGTTAGGAATCTTGATGGAAACATTCTTATAATGCAGAAAATGAAATGGACTATTCATTTTCAACTATTTTATTTAAGAAAAAATGCCTAAGCTGGGCCCTGTGGCTGTAATCCTAGCTACTCAGGAGGCTGAGATCTGAGGATCAAGGTACAAAGCCAGCCTGGATACAAATGTCCTATGACTCATACCTGCATTTAACCTCTAGAAAATGGGAAATGGGTCTTAGTCCAAGGGTAGGGTGTTGTTAGCCTTGAACTGAAGAGCTCATAGACAACTCCCAGGCCCCAGAGTAGGGTGGTAGCCTTGAGCTGAAGAACTCAAGGACAGCGCCCTGGCCTAGTTTAAGCCCCATGACCCACATGAAGGAGAGAATAAAAAGAGAGAGAGAGAGAGAGAGAGAGAGAGAGAGAGAGAGAGAGAGAGAGAGAGAGAGAGAAAGAGAGAGAGAGAGAGACAGACAGACAGACAGACAGACAGAGACAGACAGAGAGAGACAGACAGAGAGAGACAGAGAGAGAGAGAGAGAGAGACAGAGAGAGAGAGAGAGAGAGAGAGAGAGAGAGAGAGAGAGAGAGAGAGGGAGAGAGAGAGAAAGGGAGGAAGGGAGAAAGGGAGGGAGGAAGGGAGGAAGGGAGGAAGGAAGGAAGGAAGGAAGGAAGGAAGGAAGGAAGGAAGGAAGGAAGGAAGGAAGGAAGGAAGGTGAAGAGTAGAAAAATACTGGTATATCCTGTTGATATGACCCCCTTGCCCCGTGTTCTGGGAATGACTCCCCTTGCCCAGGGCCTGTGTTCTGGGAATCAAAAACACATGTTCCTGGAACTAGCTGGTTCTTGAACCCCAGGTGGCAACAGTCCAAAGCCCACAGGTTAGACACCTGAGCTCTGACCAATCCTGAAGTGACCAGTGGTTCGAAGTTAAATGTCAACCAATCAGGTGTTTGTATTGATTTCCCCTAAACTTGTTTGTGCTTGATTATAAAAGCTGTGTGTAATCTTTGCTCAGGGCCTCTTAGGGTCACCGGCTACAGGTACCCGGGGGACTGAGTTCGGACTCGCAATAAACGACCCTTGCTGCTTTGCTTTTTTGCTTTGACTTCGGTCTCTGGTAGTCCTTTCAGGGGACCTCGGAATTTGGGTACAACAGAAGGAAGGATGGAAGGAAGGAAGGAAGGAAGGAAGGAAGGAAGGAAGGAAGGAAGGAAGGAAGGAAGGAAAGGAGGGAGGGAAGGAGAGAGGGAGGGAGGAAGGAAGGAAATGGCTAGATTTGTTTCATAAAATACAGTTTTCATAAAATAGTTTCATAAAATATAGTTTTCCACAGATCTATAAAGCCAAATCAACTTCAGTTTGGAAGCACCAAATAAAAATATCACCAGAGGCAAACTGTTAAGAACAAACTAAAGTATATCTAATACAGTATATCTAATAAAACGGAAAAAAAAACACTCAAAAAGAGTGAAAAAGTCATTAATTTGTTTTATCCCTCAGAAATTATGCAATTTAAAAGACTGAATTCTTAAAATGGAACAAAATTCAACACATGAATCTATTTTTAAAAATCAAATTAAGAAACTGTTAGAAGTGTATGATCATAAACTTCAGTGAATTGTGACTGCTTTGTACAACTAAAAGAAAGTATTAGAAAGTGACTGATTAGAAATCTTGCTACAGGAAAATATGCAACAAGGAGTCAAAAAATTCAGGAATATATTTTAACAAAATCAAGTCATCCTGAAACTCCAGACTTAAGGATAAAAGATTTGGCGAATATTATTAATGGAATATTTGGATGTATACATACTGCTGGTGAAATTGCATACACATTTGTAAAATATGGTTGTTTAATAAAAAAATCAATATCAGAGTCTTAGAATTCATACTAATTTACAACGTAAAACATGATGAACAACTGAAAGGAAATAATAAAATAATTTTTTAATTTTTCCTATCTTGTGTGATAGGAATTGTTTGATATTATACTAAATGAAATAAGAATGTATGTGTGACTGTAAGGAGAAATAATGAGTAAAACTGAGGGTAGTTCAAAACATAGTAAAATATATATATGAGAGATATAGATACTCCTTAAAAATAAAAATAAAGAAAATTATTCCAGAGGTGGTCCTGTTCTCAAGTGGTAGAGCAATAAGAGCGGTAACCTTGAGCTGAAGAGATCAGGGACAGTGCCCAGGCCCAGAGTTCAAGCCCCACAACAGCTGTCCCCCCAAAAAATTCATTTATCAATATATCATACTAATTTCATACTTGTATTTTCACAGATGTAAAATATCTTTAAGCTGTTTTAATTCTTAAATGCAAATCACATCTTAATGAAGAAAATTCATTTAAAATTTCGTTTCCAAATTTGACTATTGAAGTTTTGCATTGTTTAACATATTTTGATACCTTTATGTCATTTTTATTATCTTTAAGTGGCTAAACAAAGGAGTTGCATTTTAACAAAGGAGTCTATGAATACAATGCATCTTGATGAATATCACCCTTTTTGCAGTTGTCATCCATGCCTTCCTTATTCATGTCTTCCCTTACTCTTCTTCATCTGGAAGGATATACCTTTAATTTTACTGTATTTCTCCCCATCCCCCAAATATTATTTTCCTCTTATTTTATTTATCTCTTTCTCCCCGATTCCACCTCACCCTTTTCAAGTACCCACTTACTAATGTTTATTTAAAATATCTAGCGTAGCTCAAAACCTAGGTACGTAAGGTCATATAGAACTAGACTAAATGAAAGGAACTCTAGGATATGGACTCAAATGGTTTATCTTGTGTGGTTGTTATTTTAATGTACTATGTTATTTCTCTTCTCTTTTTTTGCCCTTATGATTAATCTCATGCGGTTATTGTATCTGACTTTGTTGCCCTGGTATATTGTATATACACTTATTTGTTTATTTGAAATAGGAAAGGGAAAACAAGATGATTGGGAGGGGGTGGAGGGGAGGGAACCGGGTACAAAATCATAAGAGGGGGTAACAATGAGCAAGAATAATGCACTTGCTACCTGACAAATGTAACTGTAACCCCTCTATACATTACCCCAAAATAAAATAAAAAATGTGAATTAAAAAATATATTTATATGCATATGCACATAAAGCTGACTTCTACATATAAAGAAAAACATGTACACTTTGTCTCTTTGGGCCTGACTTAACTTCTTTTGACAGTACTGACTTATTAGAAACTTATACAACAAAAGGTAACTTGAACAAAGTTTAGAAAATTTTACTATATTTATTAGACTAGCTTGGTTTTTTTACTACATTGAGCACACTTAACCCAAAAGGAGATGGATATCATTCTTATAAAGCCTAAATTGAAATTGTGAGAACAGGGTTTTCAATATAATTCATATATTTGAAATGGCTGAGCCTATACTGTCTTATAGAATATATACATGTTTTGAAAAAATACATGGACTTATATTTTTTATGTGACAAAACATTATCCCATTAATTATGACCTGGCATTAGTAGAAAGCTGCACTATTCTTAGATTATATATTCTGTTGTACTATGTGATTGTACAATGCATACACTCTTAATCTAGACATGGCATTTTAATTGTTACTTTGATTTAAATGTCAGGGCACACAATGTTTCTTTCTTTAATTTTATTATCCATGTAAAGATATAAAGAATGCAAGAATATGTGATGTGACTTGAAAAGTTACACTTTGACATCGTTTTATTTATAATTAAATACATTTCAATAGGTCTGTAAAAGAAACTCAATTACTTAACAGAGGTCCATAAATAAATACTACTATAAAAGAAGACATTTTCAAATATCCTGATATATGCCCTCCACTGATTCAATGACAATACCTTTTGAATGGATAACATACAATCTAAGAGCTGAACAGTGTGTGCTTCTGAATATCCAATACCACCTACCAGGTGGCATTGTGATTAACAGGTTAAGGGCATAGTAAGAACAGCAGGTGGGTAATGAATTGTGTTATGAACCAGAAATTTCTTGCATTCATTAATAATAAACTGATACTTCAGACAGTCTGAACTACTAAAAGACAGGCAGTTAAGCTTTTGAAAGCATGTCAGCATCTGTCCAACTTGAATTATTATAAACATTACTACTTTATTCATTACAATGTTTGTGTATAAACTAATTATTAAATACTGATGGACTAAATCTTACTTATTCTCTTTTTCATCTATTTGAACCTTTCCCATAAAATTTTGTACTCTTAAATTCTTTCTTTCCAGTAACAAAACAAAACAGTTATTACTCTGCAGAGGAGTAAAGTCTTTTGACCAATAATTTTATTTGCTCATTTTTTGCATAAAGAATTTATTTAATAAAGACAAAGTAAAGGCCACTCAGAAGAATCAGCTCTGGGACTCAGAAATCAGTTGTATCTTGTTTTAATTATTTGTGCAACCTGTCTACCCAATATTATTCAGAAAAGATAGCTCCACAGAAAAACTTGTTATAGTATAGCCTTTATTTCTATGCAGAATAACTTTAATCCAGTTTTATGATTTATAATTTAAATGCTGAAACTTCTGAATCACATTTTCTATTGCACAGTTACATAGGTAAAATATTAATGAAAACATTTTAGTTGAGTATATAAAGAACACAGGCAGAATATAATGAGTGATTGTTGTCCTTAATGTACTATGTTATCTCTCATCTCTTTTTCTGTCCCTTGGTTATCTCATATTGTTATAATATTTCACCTTGTTATCTGATACATTTTATATATGCTTATTGGGTACTTGAAATAGGATAGGGAAGGGGGGAAATCAAATGAGCCAGGGGAGGGAGGAAGGGGGAAAATGGGGACCATGACATGATAAAGGGTATCAATATTTGTGAAGCAATGTACCTTCTATCTGGTGAATATTAATGTAACCCTTCTATTAATTACAATAAAAATATATGAAAAATGTGCAATGGCATATTATTGTGCAGAAGAAAATTTTGCCTTGGTGGGACAAAATGAAAGAAATATATAGAAAAAAAAAGAAGGTTCATTGCTTCATAAACCTTGATACCCTTCTCATGTTTTTGTCCCCATTTCCCTCCTCCCACCTCCTCCGCACATCTTGTTCTCCCCCATTCTCCATCCTATTTCAAATAAACACATATACAATATGCCAGATAACAAGGTAAGATACTGTAACAATATGAGATAATCAAGGGAGAACAAAAGAGATGAGAAATAACATAGTACATTAAGAATAACAACCACACATTATATAGCTGTTTTTTCCATATCCTGGAGGTCCTTTCATTTAGCCTCATCCTACTGATAGGTGATTTCTATAGATATCTTTCAATAGTATAGTTATTTTCCGAATGTTAATTTTGCGAAACCGTGATTATTAAATGTTTCCATTCTCTATTTTCTTTACTTACTTTAGGTTCTTTCATTGAGATTTGTAGTTGCTATTGTAGCTGTCTTTTAATTCCAAATAATTTTTTATTTCTAAGTATTTGAAACTTTTTAAAGTCATTGAGAATGGATTAGATCTTTTAATGATTTTTTTCTTGAAAGGCTACTGGTTATTTCTACTGATTTTTTTATCATAATACTTTGTCAAAGGTATTCATAAGGTAGGAGATATTTTGTGAGTTTTACTTTCCATTCCATAAATATCTACCCTATTCTTAACTATTTGGTTATGTTTACTATCTCTGGGATTGGGTAATTGGTTTTAATCTATGATTTGAGATGTTTTCTTAAATTATTTATATGGCTGTCAATAATCACCTAATGAAGTCAGTCATCTCTGTAAACTCTCTTAGCACTCTCTTTGTAGTTAAAAAATTTCTGGTAACTTGTTTCCACTTTTTATACTTATACTGTAAGAACTGAGGTGTATTTCAGTTTTAAAGTGATTGCATAACCTGTACAAAACTCTCTGTTCTAAAACCAGTTTCCTAAAAATAAATCCATAAATTTCATGCTTTTCATAGCTATTTCATCATATCCTATGATTCTTCTTTTTATAAATATTTAAGTAACCCATAAACTATAAAGAATAAGTTTATGTATTAAAGAAACGTGTGTGTGTGTGTGTGTGTGTGTGTGTGTGTGTGTCTGTCTGTCTGTCTGTCTGTCTGTCTGTCTGTCTGTTGTCTGGTTTAAGCATGAGGTTCAAACTCTGGGCCTGACCACAGTCTCTGGGCTTTTGTGGTTGATATTTTATTGTCCACTTGAGACGCACTTCGAGGGTATCCTCCTTTTTGGAGGACAATTGGTGATAGTTTCATGGCCTTTTCTGCTTCAGATGGCATTGAACCACGATCCTCACTTTTCAGCCTCCTTACTAGCTAAGAATATAGGTGTGAGCCAATGACACTTCTACACAAAGGAATTCTTAAGATTTTCTAATGTCAATCACAAATTGATTTTGATTGATCTGCTATTCTGAATTCTGATAATAAAGAGCATGAAAACTAACGCCATAGAGTCAGAGTATGTGCTTTCTTTTCAAACAACATCAATTACTGTACTCTTCATGTTTGGGTACGGTATTTCTTTAATGTGAGCTTTATGAAACTTAGATTCTCAATATATGATCACTCGGTTTAAAGAACTTTTATGTCATTTTTCACAATCTATGAGAAATCAAAAAGAAATGAAAGAAAATATTTCAATAACATTTGAAACCATTTGAATGAGTTGTCACATTTTTATTATTTTGTTCTGAACTTTATTAAAAAGCAGAACTCATCTACAATATACATTTTTTATTATCAGAGAAGTGAGCACTATAATTTTTAATCTCTTTGAATGCTTGGTAAAAGTCTACATTTTGATTAATTATGGTTCCATAAATCATGGCTGTCAGTAATCTAATATAAATCAACCAGGGTACTTTCATAAGGAAGATGAGAAAATAAAATGCATAAATAGGAGGAATATTTGATTTCAATGTATTTTGTATCTACAGCCCTTCTACTTTGACCATTGGTTGCCATCTAATTTTTTAAAAAATTAGAATAAGATGAATGCTACCAAATGGGATTTTCCTCTTCTTAACACTGTTTCTATTCTTTTATATTTGATCAACTTTTGTTTGACTTTAGAGATGAAAAAGCACAGATTTTCTAGTTTTTTGCTTACCTTTTAAAAAGCTAATATAAATGCCTACATAAATGTAATAAAAAGCTGTGCACAGTGGCTCATGCCTGTAATCCTAGCTACTCAGGAGGCTGAGATCTGAGGATCAAGGTTCAGAGCCAACCCTGGGCACAAAGGTACCTGAAAAGTGGGGCTTGGCTCTAGGGTAGGGCAGTAGCCTTGAGCTGAAGAGCTCAAGCCCCATGACCTACAAAAAAAGTTATAATAACAAAATATTAATCATAAAAAGTAAATTATAATGTTTTTTAAGTACAAGAGCATTTTGAATACTGAAGTTACAATTTATAAGGAATTGACTTCTTCATTATTTTCAGGGAAAATATTTCTAATGCAAAAATATGTACCAAATATGTTGCAGTAAATGAGAAATGAGTAGTTTACCAATGCTGACATTGAATATAGATTTAATGAGCTCTTACACTCCACCTTTGGCTTCCCGATTAAAAGTGGTTTCAATTAGTAAAGGTAAACATCAATTTTTTGTCAATATAATATGTTCTGATAAATATGGCAAGAAGCAATTGTTTTAATATCACAGTTAGATGAGGTTGTATGTGTTCAGTGAGGAGTCCTTCATCTAAGGCTGCTAGTGTCAGGATTTATACACAAACACACGATTGTTATGAATCTTTCTTTAACATAAATGTCAGAGGAAAAGAGCAATTTGAATTGATAACAAATTTGGGGGATTTATTAGCTTTTCTCTGGAAAAATGTAATCAAACAAACATGGGCAAATATAAGCAAAATACACATATTAAACATATATATAAATATGTCATATTTATGTAAACATTAACATACATATAATCAAATTTATTTCATTATATAATGAACCAAAATATAAATTAAATAATGAATTTAAAAGATCAGCTGTTTAAAATTATACTTATTTGGTTAATTTTACAAAACTAACAGTTTTGGTGCATAGGAAGAAATAATCATTAACTCAACAAGAAGTATACCTATTAAACATACAGTATATGATAAAATATTCAGATCTATATATCTAATTTCATATCAGAAATGTCTGTTGGTAAGGGAATTATTCTTAAAACTTGTAATTTTGATTTGATCACCAGTCTTACAAGAGATAGAGCTAAAAATTTTTCAGCTATGTCACAGGATAAGCAATAGTTATTATTCGTTTTGGACACATTTTTCAATCTATTTTATGATTCTTGAACTCTGAGCCTGAGTGTTGTCCTTGACCTTCTTTTGCTCAAGGCTAGCACACTACCACTTGAGTCACAGCACATCATTCAGCTTTTATAAGTGGTTTACTGGACATTAGAGTCTCACAGACTTTTCTCCCTGAGCTGGCTTTGAACCCCAGCTCTACCTCTCCTATGTATCTAGGATTACAAGTCTGAGCCACTGGTCCCCAGTACAATTTTATAATTCTTAAATACAGTTTCTACTGAAGCATTCAAATATTAATTTTCTTGGATGGATTTCCAGCATTTTTCTCTTTCTATTTTCCTCTCTCTGACCACTTATGCATTTTAGCACTCATTAACCTCCTAAGGAGTTTCTGGGAGAAACAACTAATCAAAACAAAGAATGTGTCATTTTGCCACTTAGAAATCAAAATAGCCATGAAGTTAAGGAGTTGCTTGTTATTTGCTCACTGAAAAATTTAAATATTTGACAAATATTTTAGTAGACCATTGTAAGTTATAATAACCATAAAACTAAATAGAAAATTAACCACATAAGACATTCTGAAAAATTCATGAAAATATCTGTCAGGATCCATGCACTTTTAGAAAAGAGTTTTACATCTTTGTCACCAAATATGCAAGTTATATATTGCCATGGAAAGTGACAGTTATTTTCCCCCCAAATGCAAGACATTTCAGTCAATTATAGTAACAAATATGTATAATACATATTTACTATTATTTCTGATATTTTCTCGTGCAAAATCATCACTGAATAAAACATATCAAGGAAAATTCCAATTCAGTGATATAGTATTTGGCTTCAAATTTCTGGAAGGAACAGGGCAAAAAAGTTGATCAAAATTTTTTGAGAGGTAATTTGGTGGACACAGGAAAGTTTCCTAGCTTCAACTTGAAAAATGAGTAAACACTTATACACATAAAAGGGGTGAAAAGGGTAGTGGAGAGGAATAGTGCAGTTTTCTGGCTAAAGCAGTAAGTAGGAGACTGTATTATCAACTGCAATGACCACTGAAGGAAAGGAAATAACCTCAAAGGTGAAAAGGATTATTAATTCAATCGCAAAATACCTACAGCTTAGGTAATAGTTACAATGCTCCATACCCTATATTAAACACTGCATAGTAACATTATAAATCCTAAGACAATTCTATTTTTAATACAATTTTTTCTTAAGGGAGAAGTCCAGGTAATATCTAAAACTCTATGCTGCATAGATTGTTATATATTGTTAATCTATTTCAAAGGAAAAAAATAATGAATCATCTTTTAAAAATCATTTAGACATCCTCCCCAATGATTACATGCTGTCCTGCTACTAACTACATTTTTCTTTCCAGAATTCATAAAACTCTCACTTCTAAAGCCATTCATTTGGAAATGAGAATTTTAGGAGAATAGCAGCTTCAGTCTTTCAAATGGTTAGAGCCATCATGAGCTTATTACTCTCACGCAAAGAGACTTCAGCAAGATTATTCCTCATACCACCATCTCTCATTGGAAAGGAACAACAAAGTGACTTTTATATCTAAGCAGGATGGCACTGCCACTTCAAATCAAACATGCTATTAGCTTGATCTTGGATGTCTACCTCACACACTGTAATAAAAGTTATTACTGTTTATGTAATCAATTTATAGTAACTTGCTATGGGATCCTAAGCTGACTAAGGAAATCTATTTATAGATCTGATCTTTGATATCATAGCACGGGGAAAAATTTATATAAATGCCATGAAAATGTAAGATACATTTTTCAGAATGTGCTATAAAATATTTTGTGCTAAGTTATGTACATGCTTCATAAAAAAACATGGTTGTTACTTATACACTTAAAGAGAGCTATCATTTCATTGAACAAACAAAATTTGCTGTAGAAAGAGTATTAGAACTGAAAATTCTCTTTATGTTTGATTAGCTTTATCACAGCTTACAGCATGACTATACATGTTCTAGCTACATATTTTCTTCACTTATTTGAGTTCAGTAACAAACAAAAGTCAGTTTGTTTAAACCTAAATGTCTTGCTATTAACCGAGATTGCTGATTATTTTTTAAAGGTTAAAGGAATTAAGTTGCTACTTCCATTTAGCTGGAAGCATTGTGAGACTCTTCCTCAACATCAGATTATTACCAAGTATGCAGTGGCACCTATTACCTGACAAATGTAACTGTAACCCCTCTATACATTATCCTGGCAATAAAATAAAAAAAAACAGATAAACCGTACTGCTTATGTATAACTTAAGTTTATTTTGAATTTATGTTTTTATGTTTAAGTAAAATCAACCCAACACCAGCATCTAAAAACAAATCAATAGGATATCAATTAGCAATGTGTGTCTGCTACGAATTGTCAGATAAATCAGTTCTATAGACCTGTTGCATGGAAATCTATTGTGTGAATTTTATTTCAATTCAAACCAAATGGAAATCAATGAAACATTGTTGTCAAGATTTATCTGAAGCTTGGAATATAAACCCAGTTATTTCTCAGGCAATAGCATTTATATTCAAAGGAGTACTAGGTTTATTTGGATGAACATCTGCATCCTATTTAGCACTATTTTGTGCAGTGAGTCACACAATTCTATAACATTAGGAAAGCTCATCTCTGCAGTATATGGATAACTTCTACTTAACTATGGATATTCACCATATGGAAGGAGCAGGTAAACCAGACATAGGATCAACATAGTAAACCCAATGCTGAGAGTTGCTTCATGAAGACTTCCAGAACTTGGGATGTTGATGGACTAGTGGGGTTTCACAGCTAGATCATTTCTTTGAATTTAAGAGAACTGTTCACCTTTGATGAGTGGAGAAGAGGTTCTTAAAAGGCAGAAATTAAGGGGGAAGACGGAGAGATTTTTGGCAGGTTGTATTCTTTCACCATTTATCTTGTTATTTTTAGTCTTGAATCATCTCAAGGAAAGGCTAGTCTGTAGCTCTTTTTCTTCTATTCCTTGGGAAAATCTAGCATTCCATCCTTCTGGAGTATCCTTGTGTATATTTTTTCTTATTCAAAAAACTTTGATATATCAACTAAAAACACTATTAAAAATGCCTAAACCCTGTTTAACAGCAGTGACTATATAAGCTGTTTATTAGCTTTGTTTTTTACTGTCCCACTAAAATGAAAAGGAATTTCAAAATATATAACAAATTAACATCATTGCTCTGGACCATTCCACTCCCTTCAGAATTTAAATAATGTCAGTAATATTGTTCCTTTTTGAATATTTTGTCTTTTATTATAATCATTAGTCACCTCACATTTTAATTGCATTACATAAAATGTTAATAAGAAGTGATTGAGAAGAAATTGTGACCTACTGAGAACTTCTTGGTAGCTTTAATGTTAGTTGTGAGTTTCAGAGCAACCTTGCACACAAACTAATTGAAAAAGATGATATTAAAGAATAATTATATGTAAAGATATATATCAGAAATAGAATTCCTTGCTGGGCGCTGGTGGCTCACACCTGTATCCTAGCTACTCAGGAGGCTGAGATCTAAGGATAGCAGTACAAAGCCAGCCAGAGCATGAAAGTCCGTGAGACTCTTACCTTCAATTAATCACCAGAAAACAGAAAATCAGAAGTCTTGCTGTGGCTCAAATGGTACAGTACCAGCCTTGAGCTGAAGAGCTCAGGGATAGGCCCAGGCTCAATTTTTTTTTTTTAAAGTACAGGGGTTTGGCTTAGTGGTAGAGTGCTTGTCTAGAGGCACAAAGACCAGGGTTTAATTCCTTATTACCACATACACAGAAAAAGCTGCAAGTGGTGCTGTGACTCAAGGCTCAAGTGCCTGCGTTGAAGCCATGGGACTGACAAAAAAATGAGAAGAGAAGGAAATATGACTCCTTATCTTTAATTTGACAAAAAGGAAAGAAATACAATTCCTTATTAATTTTTTATTATTTAAATATGTACTTTCTATATATTTAGCTTATCTTGCGATTATTACACCAAAAATAACAGCAGTTGTCACTTTGCAATTCATCCATTTATCTATTAATTAGTTCACTATTATGTAGAAAGATATGTCCTAATCATTAGAAATAGAGAATATTATAAAATTATTCTAACAATATTTTCCATCTTCTGTTATTTTCTTCCCAGAATCTGTCCATAACGTATGTAGAGGTGCCATTGTAGTCATAGGAATTTATTTAGGATTTTCTTATTGCTAACATCATTTGTAATGAAAAGATATTGCTTATATAATAAAATATATTTTATATTGTGAAATTTCAATAAAAATATGGGAACATGCAGAATAAACACATTTACCCACAATCCCCACAAAATGTCTAATAAATACATTAGTATTCTATTTGTTGTGGTTCACTTCAATGTTACTTTTAATGGTACTATCTCTTAAAATGTTGCAAAGGTCATTATAACTAATAGTAATTCATGAATGTATTTTAGTTTTGTGTCCTTTGGTAATCTGTAGTCATGGTTGGTCATTCTGATATGTTCTGAAGGCCAAAGTGTTCCCTGATTTTTACACCTGAAGGCCATTTATCTCATACTGTCATTTTCTAGCTACTGGTGTCAATGTTAACATAGCTAAAAGTAGACATTGCCTCAAGAAAACACACACATCATTTCTGGTTAAAGGAGACTACGTCTTTGCTAAAACTGCCTGTACATCATTTGTCTGTGAGAATTGCTGACAGGATTATTTTTCATTTATAACCTTGGGAAAATAACTCATCTACATCATAAATGCCCTTTGAAGTCAGTAGTAAACATAAATAGGGTGACAAAAGAATTTATTTTCTAATCTTTTACAACGTATATAATAGTGTATTCTGATATAACCTAGTACAAAGATTTATAGGTGAATGGCAAAAAAAAAAATTCTGAAAGACAGATTCATCATTTACTTGGCTTCAGGGTTTTTGTTGTTGTTTTATATTTGTTTAAATATAGAGTAGCCTTTTATAACAGCACAAAATAAGAATTAAAAACAATTTTCTTTAGATTTATGTTTTATGAAAAATTAATCTATAAATTGACCTTTTAACTTTATTATCAAGCATTATTCTGACATGAATAGAATTCATTTTTTTCTTTTATTAAAATAAAATATTTAAAGCTATACTTTCTCTTTCCCATTATGTCATTCCTTATCTCAAGAAAACAGAAATGGTTTTATCACAGGAAATACTTTTCTAACTAACTAATGAGCTTATAGCTCGATCTAGGGAATTATTTAATAGAGAAGGGGAATTTGACAACAAAATTAAAAGGCACTTGATGAAGAAAGACTCAGGTTGGAGGAAACTCAAGTGTGAACATAGCAGTAACAACAGGGGATAAATACACCTTGTGTATTACATATATATATATATATATGCTTATTTGAATTATGGAATGGAAGAGGAACAATAAAATGGTGAGACATTGGACAACGAGTGAGTCAATGAAATAGCAAAACATTCACAAGACAATATGTTGAAAATAGGCTTTATAACTTGAGGAGAATATGAAGGGGAAGTTAGGCAAGGAGTAGGAGAAAAATGTGGGAGGGGATAACAATGTTCAAGAAAAAATGTACTCACTATCTTATGTATGTAACTGTAACCCCTTTGTACATCACCCTGACACATTAAATTTTTAAAATATGAGAATCTCCATAAAATAAAATTTAAATGTTTTCCTTATATTAAAAATGCAAAAATGTTCCTCATAGTCAAGGAACCCTTACAAACCTACATGTAAAAATAAGTATAGATATTGACACCAGAATCACATTATGATACCAGTGTTACTATAATGAAAAGTGCGTAGGTCCCAGGACCTCTACAAAAGTAGGAAATGAATAAGGTCCTTCACCTTCAGGAAGCATAATATCATTAATATATTTTTGGTCCCAGGAAAATTAAGGAAATGAATTTAAAATACATCTTTAATTGTCTCTTGGCTAAAAGGAAAAAGAGTAAAACTAACAGAAAAGGCAAAGTAAATGTGTTTTTAATATCACTAAATCTTTTAGAAGTCAGTGAAATCAGTTCATACAAATTGTATATACATATATATACACATTTATATATAATATATAGATTAAGCGCTTAAATTATGAGGGAATGATAATTATAATAGAAAAAGTTTAAATTTAAAATCTACAAAATGTTGGGAGGGAGGTAATGGAAGGAAAGTCATAGAAAAAACATGGAAGGGATAACTTGGGAGTGGGGTAAAGGAAGGGAAAGTCGTAGAAAAACAAAGAAGAGGTAACAAGGTTCAGGAAGTAATGTACACACTATCTTATAAATGTAACTATAACTTCTCTATCCATCACCACGATAATAAAAAAGTAAAGTTTAAATAAAAAGTTTTTATTTCAAAAATTAGAAATAGGAAAACAATAGCGCTAAATGGGAAGATAATTTTTAAATATAATACTAGATACTCTAGATACAAAATAAAGAGAACAAATTCAAACCTACAATGAAAAGCTGTAATAATATAAACAATTTTCAAAGGGATTAAAAACCAGACTATGTGAGGAAGAAATAAAGACAGAAATCCAAAGCAAACAAATGTTAATAACATATACATGGTGTAGTAGAGACCTGAAATAACTGCCTTGAGTGATTTTCATACTGGCATGTACTACAGACCAGATATGGAAAATTACAGTTAAATATTACATGAAAAATGTATCTAAGGTATTTGTGTTATTAATATATTGGGTAAATTGATACAATCATCTTGTGAGAATGATAATTCATCTGTTTTTAAGGAAAGGCAATTTTAGTCATAAAATACATATTGCAGAGAATATGTAAATGAACCAAATATTTTGCTTCTTATTTTTTCCTGGGGACAGTCAAGCTGTGATATCAGATCATTATGTTTAAAAAATGTACATGAAAATATTCAAAATAGATAAATTAGCACTGAAGCAAAATAAAACAAACCATCAAACCCAATTTGTCATAAAAGGAAAAACCAAAACCAGGAACAAAGTTATTAATCAAGCAGCCAGTCCTATTGTGATAAAAGCACAAAACTAATACACAATCACAGTAATAGATTTATATGCATAAGAGATGTATATTTACATTTCTTATGTGGATGGCCATATAAATATGTATTTATATATACACATATATTTGTATATAATTATTATATATGCTATTTGATAATAAAATGCTTTAAACAAATCAAGAATATTCATATGTTACTGGAACCATGTATTTCCCTGAATAAAGTGAAGAGAAATTCATAACCTAGGTAATCAAGTACACCAGACAACAATTTCTGAGTAAGAATACATTGATAGTTTTCTCCTTAAAATCACTAAGCAAAGGCAACTAAAGAATGTCCCTTGTTATATTTTCTTGAAGTTCATTTCATAGACTATTATTTTATATGATTATGTGTACATTAAATGTAGAGAAGACTCTCTAAGCTATCTTTAGGTATAAGGGAAAAAATGGTTTGCTTACCATTGCTGTATCATATTGTGCTATGTGTATCTTTAATCTACATATGGAAACAAGGAGAATATGGTCAGAGTCATACCTAAATGTTGCCTCAGTGGTACCTAAAAAAGAATATCGAGGATCTCTATCACAGTAACTAGTTTGGCTGAACAGGTTACTTGGTGCAATTAAATTATTTTTTTACCTTTTTGGCTCATGTCCTCATGACCTGATGATTCCAGATGCTAGCTGGAATCTTGTTTACTTATCATCTGACAGAGACCACTTGATTCCTCAGATCACTCTTTACATTCTCTATTATTTAGTGGATCTGCTATGGCAGTGGACTGAAAGATTTTTTGCATGTTCCATCAGGAATTCAGTGGAACCACACAGAAGGTTTTCAGTTGACAATTTGTGAGCCAGAAAGATAACCGCATCCTGAACAAGGCATTTGTTTATATCAGAAGAATTCTTGCCATTTTTAAGATAAAAGGAATGGTCCTGAGTCAATTTGCCACTAAATGCACAATTGCTCTCACAGGTAGTGACATTATGCAGGTGACTCAACATGGAGGTTAATCCTTGAGAAGTTCACATTCAGAGACAGCACTAGCTGTATTTCTTTATTGATGATAAGTCTGATTATTATCTGCTACCTTGGAAGTTTACCCTGTGTGTCCATAATCTTAATAATCTGTATTTTGTGGGGGGGGGTCATGGGGCTTGAACTTGGCCTGGGCGCTGTCTCTGAGCTCTTCCTTTCAAGGCTAACAAGGCTACCACCCTACCCCAGGGCCTGGACATTGTCCCTTAGCTCTTCATCTCTACCCTTGAGCCAAACCCTACTTCCAGTTTTCTAGAAGTTAATTGGAGATAAGAGTCTTAGGTCCTTTCCTGCCTGGCTGGCTTTAATCTTAGCCTCCTGAGTAGCTAGTGTGAATCACTGCATCCAGCTTTTCACATTTTTTTTTAAAAAAATTGCTAAATTCTCTTTACTTTTAAATTCTCTGTTGGTGAGTGGTTCTGCCATGTGGATGCTTGTAAGTGAATAGATTCAAAGGTTTTCATAAATTGTATTCCTGTTTCCAGATGGTTAAATATACATAATGTGCCTATTTCATCTATTTATTCACAAAACGTGAACAGATTGAAATGTTTATTTATAGCCCTTCTTTTGACTCATACTTTCTCTTTCATAACTTCGGCTCTATTCCTGGGCACTGTCTCTGAGCTTTTTTGGCTCAAGGCTAGTACTCTACCTTGAGTCACAGCTCCACTTCCAGTTTTCTGGTGGTTAATTGGATATAAAAGAGCCTCACAGAGTTTTCTGACTAGGCTGGCTTTGAGCCACAGTCCTCAGATCACAGCCTCTTGAGTACTCAAATTACATTTTGATTTGAAATATTGCCCAACTGATCCCAGAGTTAAGACCAAAAGCCAATTTAGATTATTATTTAAGTTTGTTTAGAGTATCTTTGGAGACTGCCTTGTCTCTTGCTGATATTTGTTTTTTTTTTATTGTAATTAGTAAAAGGGTTACATGATATTTGCCAGATAAAAGGTGCATTAATTCACATACATTGATACCCTTGATATTTGTTTACTAATTATTATAATTTCATTATTGTCCTGTCATGTTACTCTAATAAGGTCTAATGTGGGTGATGCTGGACTTTTTATGACTAAGAGCTAGTTATTGATGTGGAATTCAAGAGAAAAGTTGAGATAAACACTAAGGGACTCTTTTATCTGCCTTTCTTCTCACAAAAATAAATGCCTTCATTTTTAATATGGTAGCAAAATTGGTAATTAAGTAAATTATATTTACTTCCTTCAGAAATAATATTTATCTTAGTAACAGAACTTTCTCAGTGTGTTGAATTCAGATGAACTTTGATTTTACTAATTGCTTAAAATTTTATAATAATTGCTGTGTTCATTATGGTTAAAGCCAGATTATATTTTTTAATGCTTTGTGTTTGTTTAAATGTAAAGCTATGCAATAATTGCTTCAATGAGCTTTCAGAGGCATTTTGTTGGGTATATTCATTTAATATTCAAATTAATAGAGTTATTTATTAATCATAAATGAACTCCCATTTGAGTGTATGCTACAGGATGGTTTTTAAACCAAAACCTTTAAAAAAAGTTTTAATGCAAATGTAGTTGGTCCCTAATTGATAAGTACTTCTTACAGAAGTATTTCCTTTATTTTTCCAGCTTTATTAATATCTAAAATGTAAATAATTTATAACATATATAATTTGACATTTTGATATAGATATTTTGACAAATATAAAAAATCTGAATTATTTCACACATCTGTGTGGGTTGGTTTGTGTGTCCTATATCACAGGTAATTATACTCACCATATTGTATATTAAATATACAGAAATTATTAATCTTAAAATTTTGAATTCTTACAGCGCTTTTAGGCTCATCAAATATTTCTAATTTTTCATGCCTAATCACTAGCAATATCCACTGTAATTTTGTTTGCTGCTTCTGTGTGTGTAATATCTATATCTTCTAATGATAAATCCTTACAGTATGTAGGATTTAATATTTTCTATCTGACTTGTTGAATTTAACATGATGTTCTCAAAATTCATCTTTCTACTTACAAATGTCAGCATTTTCTTAGTTTTGGAACTGAAAATGTTTTGTTGTGTATATGTATATGTCACAAATTTAATGTTCTATGTGATACATATCATTTGTGGTGAATAATTCTATAATACAAATGCACAAGCTAATACCAGACCAAGTCATCACTGCATAAGGCTGACTCATTCACTAAGAGTCAGAAAATACTAAGGGAAGTGAGGCTCATGCCACATGGAAGCTAAATTCTTCTTGGACACTACCCAACACATTAACAAAAACTTACTGCATAACAACCCAGCATAAAATAGCTAAAATACTTTCTAAGTGAATGTGAGCAAGTCAAAAATGCAACATTTTTGACAGCAAATATTGGTCTATAAAAAAGCATAAATGTAACTTGAGCTTGAGGCAAGAGGCTGCATAAGACTAGCATCTGTGAAATCAAATGTCACTTCGGGAGTTGCAGAAGGATAAAAGGGCCCCAAACTGAAACTTCTTAAAAAGAAAAAAGAAACAGGTTAAAGGTTAAATACTGTAAATAAAATAGTCTCTTTTTTCCAATAAGATTGAGAGTTCTTCTTAAGTATATTTACTGACGAGAGTTAGATTTGGACACTTAACTACTGCCTAGAGATATTTTGTCTGAAGTTAGAATTCCATGTCTAGTCCATTTATGTTCACATCTGGGACACTGAATTATGGTCTCTTTGTTGGTCTGGTTGCCTTTGAGAGAGCAAA
Organism: Megascapheus bottae; assembly: GCF_031878675.1. Lineage (NCBI taxonomy): Eukaryota > Metazoa > Chordata > Mammalia > Rodentia > Geomyidae > Megascapheus > Megascapheus bottae. Next base: position 35,279,892 of record NC_143512.1, read on the forward strand.
GAGATTTAGCCCTGTTCAATTTCAGCAGTTGATAAGTTTGCCCTTCACATCAGTTATCTTGAATCACACCTGACTCTGGAGCTGTCATTCTACATTTCACTCTGTTTTTGCAAAGTCCACATTTAGTTGAATGCTTTCTGCCCTCTGCACAGCCTGGGTTGCTCAGTATTTAGCAATTTCTATATCTAATTTATAGCACAATATTGATGTTCATAGTCTTTGCCTGTTCTGAAGTCTGTAACTCTGGAAATAAGAATCAACCAAATGATTCATATAAGAAAAGCAAACTCTAAGAGTAGAAATAGTATTAATGTAGAACCAAATTTATAACTTTTTTAAATATCCAATCAAATATCCTATAACTTTTATGATTGATGTGACTAAGACACTAAAAATTGCAACTAGGTCTTGTTCTTGAAAAATCTCACATTGGCAGACAATTAGTTATTAGCCTTCAAATAGAAGAAAATTGAATTCTGACATTTTGGTCATTCTATTTTGTATTCAGAGACAATTTCCTATGACAATTTTTACTCCAAGCAAAGCATTCTTAAATATAATACTTTTAGTTTTGTTCAAATATCCAAGATTTTATAGTTTCTTTGTTACATAAAGGGAGATAAGCAATTAAACAATTATCTTTAGTGGTATATATTCTAATATCTATTGAAAATTTAAATGAAAGTGTTAGTGATATATGCCCAAGGGTCAGTATAAATGAGCTTAAAATATCTGTACAATTGTTATAAATAGTATTTCTTAGGTTTGGAATATTAAACAGATTTTTGTCTTTCTTAATATCCCCTGAAAAAATTGATTTCATGCTGGCTTATTCCTTGCTGTCAAGCATAACATTAAAGAGCTAGATAATATATTACTCAGATCATCTTGAGTAATTTCTTAGTGAGCTTATGTTGCTATAACAAATTAACACATACACTAGTACATGTACATTTATTTTTCTGGAGGATGCAAAGTCAGGATCAAGGCAGTGATTGATCTTTATTTGTTAAGCATTTTCACTTGGTCACTTTCTCATTGAAACATTGCTCTGGGGGAAATAGAGGAAACAAGTTCTCATGTCTCTTCTTGGAAGACATTGATTTCACTTATGAGGGCCCTGTCCTAACTACCTAGTAGCTTCATAAAGACACCAGGCCCTGACATTACACACTGGAGATTCACATTTTTAACACAGGAATTGGAAGCAGCAATAAGAACTTCATCCACACTGTCTTATTTTAAACTATTCCCTCTGATTGATGCTCTCTTCTTTTTCTTATCTACTAAATAGTATCTTTATCTATGTACCCATAAACAATATATGCTTATTTTTAGTTAGGATGCAAAGGTTTGAAACTAGGGTCTTTCACATGCCAGGCAAGTACTCTGTTACCTGATCTATACCCATTGTAAATTAAGACCGTTTTGCCACATGTAGTTTAGAATACTTGACAAATTTGCGATCTTTTTTGCATAGCTTCTGTGGTGTTGTGATTAAAGTTATAAACCACTGGCAACTAGACTTTAATTTTAATATTTGCTCATTCTATAATTTTATCATTTTTCTGTCTCCTAGCTTCCAGCATCAGTTGTAAAAGGTTAATAAGTCCATCTTTAAGATAGAATGGGAAATGCTTGTCTACATGTACTAGCTCTTGTTTCACAATGCTATTTTCCTTTCACTGATCCTAAATAGACACTATGGACTACTGCCTTAAAGCTTTTCTTCTACATATAAAAGAAAGCTACACAATACCCCCAAACACTCACTATTAATCCTGACTGAACAGATACAACAAAGAGTACCCATAACATCATTCTTCCTTTTACCTAGAGCAAAAGTGATGAGTGACCTGCCAGGCCAGGATAAAGAGTGTTGTCAGGGAAATGCTTTTCTGAGACAAGAGTGAAGATACTAGGAGGGGATTCAATGATGTGGAGAGGAAAAGAGATTTAAAAAAAATAATACTGCTGGGACAGAATATCAGATATAGAAAAGTATATGAATAGACAAATGCAGATTGAAGTAATTTTCAGTGAAACACCAAATGGCATTAACCACGACACTGTTTGTATAACTAGAACTCAAGAAAATATATTTCTGCACAACGAACCAATACAGAAAACAGCTCTGATTTGACAACAACAAAAATAACAAAAACTTTTCTGAAAATAATCCCTAGAATTGATGCAGGGTGGAAATAATTTTCTTTGTCTGCAAAGAAGCCTCTACAAAATCCATAGATTTCTGTCCCATGGATAGAATCCGTAGGATAATCATGTTGGAGGGTTTTCAGTGGAAACAATGTAGGCCAGAAGAGAAAGCTTGAAGGGCTAATTAGCACTAAACACAAATCACTCACAGTTCTACACCTAACATCATTTTCCAAAGCAAAATACTTATTTTCACAAAGTAAAAAGGTACAAAATAATTTATTATCAGTAAAATTGCCTCCAAATAAAATATAAGATTTTTTTTCCAGGAAACCAAATTATACTACATGGGAAAAGGAGTAGAAGGTATCAGGCTTTCCAGGGACAGTTCTACTTTTTTACTTTTTTCTTTTTTTTTGCCAGTCCTGATCCTTAAACTCAGGGCCTAAGCACTGTCCGTGGGCTTTCTCAAGGCTGCAGCTCTACCACTTGAGCCACAGAACCACTTCCAACATTTTCTGCGTATGTAGTACCAAGGAATTCAAATTAGGTCTTCGGGCACGCTAGGCAAATACTCTACTACTATGCCGAACTCTCAGCCCATTTGCCTTGTTTTTCACTTGGTAGTTTTTAAGTTATGTCCATGGATCAGTGTCTTTGGAATCCATATTTCAATCTGCTTACAGAAATGGATTTTTTTATCGATAAGGCAGAACAAAGTGGTATCATTCTATAGATTATCTTTTCCCTTAAAAATATGACCCAGCTCTCCTATTAGGTCTCTGATGTATCCAACTTGATTTTCTAAAATATATTTTCCATGTAATATACACAGGATTTAGGAAGCTATGGATCCATTCTGAACAAACATAGTTACAACATTGTAACTATTGGTTACATTTGGATGGGCCCATAACATGATACTATTGTGTACTTCCATTGATAAGGATACCATTTTAGGTCTAGTGATTGAATTAATATTCCCCATTGTGTTGGATGTTGACAGATACGTGGATGGCAATTCTCTGATCTTTTGTTGTGTAATAATACATCTTTAATTTAAAATTTCCATGTGAAGATAGTCAAGGTACTTACATTTCTATCGCAGGAAATAATTCCTTCTTTTATACTTTCTTAATGATTGATAAAAAATAACTTAAAAATACCAAAAGAAATCATAAACTTTTGATTTTTAAGTGATACAAAATATTTATGTTCCTTCTCAACTTCTTTCTTTTTAATCTCAATGTCATTTCTCTTCTCTTTTGTTGCCCTTTGGTTAATCTCATATAGTTAGAATATCTGAGTTTATTACCTGGCATAGTATATATACAGTTATTTGTTTATATATTATCTTTTAAATTTATCTTCTAGTATTTTGCTTGCCATTTTATTAATACTTTTATTATACTACTCCTTTCATAGTTGTTTTTTGTTTGTTGGTTTTTGTTGTTTGTGTGTTTTGGTTCTGGAATGTAAGGTCAGACTCTAGGCATTGTCCATGCATGTTTTTGCTCAAGGCTGTACTGTTCCACTTCAACCACAGAGTGACTTCCACTTTTTAGTGGTTAATTGGAGATAAGATTCTCAAAGTTCAGGATCTCATTAACCATGGCCCTCATTTCTCAGCCTTCTGGGCTACTGAGATTATAGCCACCAGCTATTCTCCTCTCGTATTCCTGAAATCTATTCTTTGGAGTACTTTCCTGTCCAACTACACTATGCCCTTTTTATTTCTTTCCAAGTCATTACAGTTCTGATATAGGAGATTTTTTTCAACATCCTCCTTATTAAATTTCTCTATTTTTTTGGACTTAATAAATTATTCTCTCTTGGTTTTATCCTTTTTTTTGTTTTGCTCAGAGCAATTGCAGTGTTAGTGAAATACTTTTGATAACAGGGATATTAAAATTGTCTTTAAAAGGAAAACAAATAAAACAATGAATGCATAGCTGAGGTATTAGCACAGAAAGCTAGACTTGAGTTTATCCTAAGCAATATTTTACCATCCTCTCTCAACTAGTATTGTTATTGAGAATTCCCTTATAATTGTTGCTGTCTTTTTCTGTATTTCCTTCTTTTCCTGCAATTTTTCTTTTCTGTGATATTTCGAGTCATTTATTTGTTATGTATTTAATAACAAAAATAATTACTATTTCTGGTTATTTCATTAATTTAACTTAAAGATTACTATTTGAGTGCTAATTGCTTCAGTACTTACCCAATGCTTTAAGGGTATGTCACTGTGTTTGCTGATCCTTTCCTAATAAGATCTTGATGTTTTAAATGATTTAATTGTACCAGTTTAATGAACAGGTACAAAGATAACTTATTAGTTGAAGAGCAAATGGAAATCATAATGTGAGTTGTCTTCAATACATGTTCTTTCTAAAAATAAGTTCACTGGAATATGAATAAATGAATGTCAATAAGAGAAAATGCATATAATATATCTATAAATGTATACTGTTTACATTTTGTTTTTAATATTAGATTATGGAGTATATTTGCCCTGAAAATACCCTTCCATTTTCTTCATTGCAATAAGGTCAGAAATTAGATTCAAAGTCTGCATCCATGTGGTTTTCTTTTAGAATTTTGATAAAAATATCTTTTTATAATTTTATATTACTCAAAATAAGTAGTATGCTTTTTACAAAACTTTGAGCTGCTAAAATGTGTAAAATGATGGATAGTTTATGTTTTTCCCAATCATACACTAAAGTTCTCTTGATAATTAAACTTATATTGAGTAAAAATTCTATTTCATTTCATTTTGATATGCTATTTTTCCTAAAGCAAACTTCATTTATTATGTGTCAAAAGCCATTGTAGCTTTGTGATATTAACAATGTGGCACCTTCCTGAATGATTCATTGTTCAAGATATTAGGTTATAGAAAAGAAAATTGGAGCTATAATTCTTCTGTATCTAACTCAAAACTTATTTTTTGTATGGAAAAGTTAAGTGATTATTTCTTGACTTGTATATATATTAAGTACATGACTGTTTAACAGTCAAATCAAGTGAATCTATACTTGTTTAAAAATGCTTATGAGGTAATTTCTAGTTTCCTTTCCTCCAAGTACAATAAAGATTCAATTTAATGTCAGAGGAAGATTTCATAGTCCATACCTCAATAGTTGTGATGATAACTTACAAATTACTAATTTGAAAGCCATGATTTAAAACAACCCATTTTAGGATTCTTAAATTAAGTTTGAAATAAGATTATGGATTTATTTACAGTTAATCTTTTATTTTTCTATGTGAAATTGAAATGCTATGCAGAATTAGTAATGCACTTAGTGTTTTATGCCTTGTGTAATCAATTTTTCTCCCACTTCATTCAGTTGTCTGATTGCTATTCATGTATCAAAAATATGGAAATCTCAAATATTTTGGACATTTTCACAACTATTATCTTACTTTCTCCAAGTTCATACAGCATTAAATCTTCATAAGATCCTTCAATCTAATGGTTTTGAACAGCCCTTCTTGTCAATAAAGTCTAAAATTCACTACAAGTGAAATACTCACAAAATATTCGATGACTAGTGTGCTCAATGAAAATTGGCCCCATTGTCACAACTCTAGTGAAATGTTTGTTTCTCTACACGTTACTTACCTTGATATAAGCATGTTTAAATTTACACCTAAATGTTCATGAGAATATTACTAGAGCTGAAGCTTGACTTTATTCAACCTTATTCTGTCTCTGAATTAATTACATAGTAATTTTGCCTATTCTTTATGGCTAAAAATTAAGTTTCCACACACTTCAGTGAGGAACCACTCCAAAATCTAGGCTCTCAAGTATAGGACACTGAAATTCGTTCATATATCAGAATTTTCAATGACACTTTATGAGAATGATTTCTCTCTGTTCCCTACTGAAGCTGAAGGGTCATTAAGATTTCATGTGCCTTACCCTTCTTGTAATATCACTGAACCACCGAGAAATCTCTTTTCTCGTTTTCCTAATAACCACCTCCCTGTGATTTGGATCCTTCCTCCCTTTAGGCATTTATTTTATCTAATGTCCCCAGCATGACTGTCCAGAATTTTTAATATGGCAAGAGAGTCCCTAAGAGAGGGAGAATGAAAATTGCAAGGCCTCTTTAAACAGAGTCTGGGAAGTCATTTCTGCTTCATTTCATTGGGAAAGGAAATCAGAGGGTCAGCCTAGAATCAATAAAGGCAAAATAGACTCCACCATTTCATGAGTAGAGTAGCAACTTCTATTGCAGGATTGCTCAAAGGAATAAGAGCAATTGTCCTAGCACTCCGAAAAGAGTCTTCATGAGACACTAACGGTTTTATATTAAATTCGATTCTCACGTTTTATTTTATTTCTCATCTGAAAAGCAGAATTTTGAATAATTGTTTCCTAAAAGATTTCTGCTTTTAAAAGACACAGCTATATTCTTTAGATCAAATGAACATGTTTTGATTATAGAAAGTGTAGTGTTTTGCTTTCCTTATCTTGGAAAGATCTTGGTTATTTTCCAAAGAATATGAACAGATAACCAAGCAATCAGGATCCAGGTCCACCAAGATCTTCAAAACCAGTTAGAGAAAACAGAGATTTGATATTCATATCAGTAATTAGCCAGCCAAAACTGGAGGTGTGACTAAAGTATTAGAATGCCAGCTGTGAGAGAAAAAGTTGAACAAAGCTGGAGGTCTTGAGTTCAAACTCTAGTATTGGCACACACACACACACACACACACACACATACACGAACACAAATTGACACACTAGGAGAGGGGAAGAGGAAGAGAAAACTATGACTGGTTTACTTGTGAAATAAATGAATATTGTTTCAAAATTTTCTCTAAAACCTTTCTTCTATTACTATTATCATAATTAAAATTTTCTTTTATACTGTGAAAGTGGTTAAGTGTTTTAATGTACAGAATTTAAAGCATATTAAATGAAGTAAGCCAGATTCAAAGGAACTTAGGTTCAATGTTTTCTCTCATTTGTCATAATTAGTATAAACCTTGGACTCCCCTAGCAGAGGTTTACAACAGGGCAAAACCTAGAAACATAAGGCTATATAGAATGAGGCTAAATGAAAGGACCTCTAGGATATAGAAACAAAATCGATATAATGTGTGATTATTGTTCTTAATGTACTATGTTATTTCTCATTTCTTTTGTTCTCCCTTGGTAATCTCATATTATTATAGTATCTTACCTTTTTATCTGGTATATTATATATATATATTTGTTTGTTTATTTGAAATAGGATAGAGAAGGGGGAAAAATAAGAAGAGGGGTCAGGGAGGAGGACCGGAAATGGGGACCAAGACATGAGAAATGGTATCAATGTTTGTGAAGTAATGCACCTTTTATCTGGCGAATCTAATGCAACTGTTCTATTAATTACAATAAAAAGTAATATTTAATAAAACAGAAATATAAAAAAGTTTAAGTCTGTCAATCAAATGAACATGAGGAAGTATAACACACAATAAATAAACAAGATAATATATCAGCTGAAGAATTTTAACATTAGCATATCCATTTTAAAGTGTGCATATGATTTATGTATAAACTGGTAATAATACATTGTGCTTACTTGGAATTGAGGAAGAATATGCTGCAATGTGATTATACATTTAATTGGTTAACTTTCCCTTTCCCTACATTGTTCTGTCTACACTAAGAAATGTTAGGATTATATTTGTTAAGAAATATGTAGAGATGCACATAAATCTGTTGAATGTACTGATCAAATGCAGATTTGTGCAAAGTGATTTCAGTTATATACATCAGATAAACCATCTCTCCCCTTCCCTCACTTTCTCCCACTTTTTACCTCCTTTCCCCTCTCACTAATTATTTAGTTTATTTTCACCTTAATTTCTAGTTTACTGTTGCATTTGTTCACATTTTTTTCTCAAGAGCACCTTCCCTTACCCTCTTAAAGACAGATAAATGAATTTTTTAAAAAGACAAAAATAAAGGATAACCATAACAGCAACAAAGAACAAAGAAAGGAAAGACCTCTTGTTCCCATTTCCTAGAGTACATTTTGATAAATACTATTTTATATGATCTGATGCTCATAGCTACTGTACCTATGTGATCCTCTCAAGAATAATCTCCTTTGATCCCACTGTGTGAATGCCTAGAATCCTGTATAATTTACCATCTCTCAGTGTATGTTATTTTTTTCTTTTACTATCTTGTGTTTTTACTTGTAGATTTATAGTTACAATATTATTTTTAATAACTTGTTTTCTTTCATTAAAAATGTATTGATGTTGGACAAGGATTTTTGTTTGTTTGTTTGTCTGAGATATTTTCCCCTAAGCTGCAGTTAGCATGAAAAAGTCTGAGTTGAAGTACTTCACGTTGTAATGATAAAAGTGGACCCAATTATTACAGTTGCTAAAATGTGAATGCTGCTGCCTCCCTGTAACTCCTTGCAATGCATTTTGTGAACAAATGCTCATAAGAAGGGAAAAAAATAAGCATGTCATCTCATGCCTCTGGTAATTGGTTGTTTTGCGGTCATACTCAATTGAGAAAAGCATTGATCCATATACTTCACTTGATGAATTAGCAGAAAACTAGATTTAAATTTAAATAAATATTTTTATAAAGAAATGCTAGTTATACACAAATTTTTTTCATGATTTTTTCTAAATGACATATTCTTTTATTCTCCTTTAAAACCTCATTATAACAGAGTTTTATAGGTGAATATGTCATTTTATACTGCATGTAATTCTAATTCTGCTTATTTTAACTGTTCATATGTGTTCTTCATATCATGAAGATTTCAGGAAAAGGTGACATATACTCAGTTGCTGTCACAATTTAAAGCCCAAAGTTTTTAGTGTATAAACATCCCACCACAAAACTATTTACAGATTTTAGTCCTAGTAGAGATTGAGAGTTTGTCTCATTAACCTGAAGAAATCTTTTCCTGCAAACAAGTTTATGCCCGTATATATTCAGAAATTGTTACGTATTAAACAAATGTCAAACTCGAGGCTGATCACACTACTCTTATTTATTTTTCATTTACTTTTCTTTGTAAATGCTACTTTTTCTATTATTATTGAATTCATCTTTTCCTTCTTTTTGTATAAATTATGTATTTTATATATTTTCTAAAATTTGTGGAGAAACAAGTGCCAACTCTTAAGGTAGAAAAATGCACAAATAAAGATTATAAAATTCAGGTATTATTTAACAATTTTAATTAATGATCTTTTCAAAATACAATTGTAACCTTTTTCTCCACAGATCAATTGTAGAAAGATTTCATCATTATATATTATGGTTCCAATGTGAATAAGTAAAAAATTACATGAATTTTCGGTTTACGATACTTAACAACAAATGAAGTTATTAGTTCATGGTAAAGATAAAGTGTCTATCTAATATGGATGTTTTCCTTCATAATCATGCAGTACATGAGACAAAAATATTTAAATTGAAAAGCTACACATTGCAAATGTGATTTGTTAATGAAAATTTGATGATTCATTTTCAAAGATGGATTAAATCAAATTCATCTATTTTCATAAATTTTCTCTGGTAAAGATATAAGACATATGGACTATTAAGAGTGTTTCTGTTCACACATGTGTGAATGGAAAACAATGCAGGTGAGTTTGAGTGAATGTATTTAAGAGGTGATCACTTCTTTGATATATTTATAAATCAATATAAAAACTGTTTATTATTAAAGCTTGTACATATTAAAAGTGTACACAGAGAAAATACCATATTAGGAACATAAATTCTAAAATTGTGTATAAAGGAGATTGTGATTTTGTACAATTTTAAAGTGTAATTATATGTTGGCAAGTAATAGTGCATATAATAATACCAGAAATAAGAAAAGCTATCCATCAAACTTATTTAAGACAGAATGAAGTAATTCTTTTTTCCCTTTTTTCTCATATATTTTTATTGTAATTAATAGAAGGCTTACATTATATTCACCAGGTAGAAGGTACATTACTTCAGAAATATTGATACCCTTTCTCATGTCATGGTCCCCATTTCACCCCCTCCCCCACACAACTTGATTCCCCCCCTACCCTCTCCTATTTCAAATAACCAATTAAGTATATAGAAAATATATCAGATAACAAGGTGAAATATTGTAACAGTATGTGATAACCAAGGGACAGCAAAAGAGATGGGAGAAAATGTAGTACATTAAGGACAACAATCACTCATATGGCTTTTGTTTCTTTATCCTGGAGATCCTTACATTTAGCATCATACTATATAGCCTTATTTATATAGATTTTGTTCTATTTTTCTCTGCTAGGAGAGCCCAGTGTTTCTACTGATTATGTCAGATGAGGAAAACCATTGAGCCTATGTTCCTTTGAGTCTGGCTTACTTCACTTAATATGATTTTTTTCTAAGTCTTCCCATTTCCTTACAGAAGGGGTGATGTCGTTCTTTCTGACAGCAGAATAGAATTCCATTGTGTACAAATATCACATCGTGTTGATCCATTCATCAACTGAGGGACATCTAGGTTGGCTCCATATCTTTTCTATGGTAAATAAAAAATGCTGCAATGAACATTGTTGTGCTAGTGGATTTAGTATGTCCTTGTTTCTGGATGATTGGGTAAATGCCAAGTAGTGGAATTGCTGGGTCATAGGGGAGTTCTATATTTAGTCTTTTGAGGAACTGCCATACTGCTTTCCATAGTTATTGGATGAGTTTGCATTCCAACCAACAGTGTAGTAATGATCCTACTGGCCACATCCCCTCCAGCATCTGTTGTTATTAGATTTCTTGATCCTGGTCATTCTAACTGGAGTGAGGCGGAATCTTAGAGTTGTTTTAATTTTCATTTCTTTTATGATAAGAGATGTCGAGCATTTCTTCATGTGTCTATAGTCCATTCTTATTTCTTCTTCAGAGAAGTCTCCCTTTTAAGTCTTTGGCCCATCTTTAATGGGATGGTTGTTTCTTTGGAGATTAGTTTTGGGATGATTCAATTTTTTGAGTTGTTGATATATTTTAGATATGAGGCCTTTGTCTGTTGTTGTATGGTTGGTGAAGATCTTCTCCCACTCTGTAGGCTTTCTAGTTAATTTGCTAACTAAGTCTTTTGCCATACAAAAGCTCTGCAGTTTCATGCAGTCCCACTCATCCAGCCTATCTCTGCTTTGTTGTGTTTCTTGTCCTTATTTAGAATGTTTTGACCTGTGCCAAGGAGGCCTAGTGTATCTCCTATTCCTTCTTGTAAAGTTTTCAGTGTGTCAGCTTTTACCTCGAGGTCTTTGATCCATTTGGAGTTAATTCTAGTGCAGGGTGACAAAGAAGGATCCAACTTTAGTTTTCTGCATATGCTTAACCAGTTCTGCCTGTAACATTTGTTGAAGAGGCTGTCTTTCTTCCATTCTATTTTTTTTGGCTCTCTTATCGAAAATTAGGTGACCATGGGTCTGTGGGTTAATGTCCTGGTCCTCAGTGCTCTTCTATTGGTCTTCAGGCCTGTTCTTGTGCCAGTACCAAGCTCTTTTGGTCACAAGAGCTCTGTGATAGAGTCTAAAGTTTGGTATTGAAATTCCTCCTGCACTGTTCTTTCTGCTAAGAAGTGTTTTTGCTATACAGGGTCTTTTATTATTCCATATGAAATTTTGGATTGCCTCTTCTGTTTATTTAATGACATTGGGATATTGATGGATATTGCATTGAATTTGTAGATAGCCCTTGGCAAGATTGCCATTTTCAAGATGTTGATTCTTCCAATCCAGGATCATGGCAGGTTTTTCCATTTCTTCAGTTGTGCTTTAATTTCCTTTTTCAGGGTTTCAAAGTTTTCCTCAAAAATGTCTGTTACATTCTTAGTTAAGGTAATTCCTAGGTACTTTATTTTCTTCGAGGCTATTGCAAAAGGAGTTGCTTTCCTGATTGTTGCCTCGTTCCTCTCACTGTTGGCGTAGAGGAAGGCAATTGATTTTTGAGGGTTAATTTTTTACCCGGCTACCTTGCCAAAGTAATTCTTTTATGAAAAAGTCTAGGCTTTTTTTTGCCAACATCATTTCCTTTGAGGAATTAAATTGATGTTTATTTATGAGAAATACATATACACATATATAAGAATATATTTATGCATACATACATGAACATACAATAGAGTATTAATGTATATACCTTTTTATTTGTTGTTTTTGTTAATATTGGGGTCTGAATTGAGGTGATTAGAATAAGCAGATTTTCAAGCACTCTAGGCAGGTCTCAAGTTCATTTTTGGCTTTTTGTTACTTTTCAGAGGGAGTCTTAGCCAGTCTGTTTGGCAGAACTCAGACAATTCACCTATGCCCATAGGTAGGTTACAGATTTCACCACACCCAACCCTAGATGTTCTCTTAACAGGTTGGCCAAATGATAGATTAGATGGCTAATTTGAAAAGTTTCAATGAAATAGTATTTTTTAATATGGATATATATTTTAGATGACAAAAGCAGAGGTGGAAAATAAATTGCCTAAACAAATTGGTGGGAACTAGAGATGACAGAAATTTTAATTGCCTTAGTATTTCTTCCGTATGAAGGAAGTTTCATAGGAGTGACTGATTGTTCTAATAACTAACCACTTCTGAATTTGAAATAAAGATGAAGCTGTGTTCTCTGACTCATTATCACATTCTGTCTACAGTACTTTCTATTGAGTTGGAGACTGAAATAGGCTGAGGCAGAAGGGTCATATTTGTTGCAGCATAGATAGCTCAGCCCATGTAATCATGCAATTAAAGAACATGAGTGTGCTTGCATATCTGTGAAAGCTTCATTTTGCAATATTGGTTCCACCAGGTTAAAAAAAGTGGGTTTTTTGCTTTATTATTTTAAAATGTACTTTCTAATTTGGTTTTGAATCCAGTGAAGCTATTTTCATGATCCCCAGTTTTACTTATTAAGGAAATTTTTGTTTACTTCCTCCAAAATGGATGTGCCAGTAAAAATGAAGAATCGTATTCACTGCATATTTATAGTGAGGCTTATTTACGGTAAATCACTATGATGTTCCATAGTCAAAGAAAGTTTTTCCAGCTTGTGTCAGGCCCTATTCTCGATCCCCAGAACTGCAAAATCTCATGCCTAGAATTAATCACTATACAAACATTTCCCTGTATTTTTGTTAGAGAAATATAATCTTACTCTTCAGTTATTATCATTTTCCTTCCACTCATCATTTTCTTCTTCTTTAGCTGAATGATTACTATTCTAAACACAGAAAGAGTACAAGAAAACTGGTCATTCCTGGTGCTTACTTTTGTCCTGTAACCAGCAGTCATTTTATTGAAAAGGACAAGTCTTTGAAAATACAGCTTCTTTTTAGTATCTAATAATGCAGCTCAATTTTAATATTAGGTAGTATCACTTACTGTGAATATTCTTTGAAGATCTGCCTTGACCTAATTATTCATAATAAATAGTTTTTACAAACAGAATATAATAACACAATTAACATTAATAATCTGCTTTCTTCTTCAAGTTTGAAACTAGATGCTAAAAACAAAGCAAACCAGGCTGGGAGTTTATCCTAGTGGTAGAGTGCTTGCCTAGCATGCACAAAGTGCCAGGTTCGATTCCTCGGTACCACATATATAGAAAAAATCCAGAAATGGTGCTATGGCTCAAGTGGTGGAGCTCTAGCTTTGAGAAAGCCCAGTGCCCAAGCCCTGAGTTTAAAACCCAGGACTGAAAAAAATGAACCAATTTTTAGGAAAAGAGATGGTAATGTTTTTCTCATCTGAATAATCATTCATAGGTATCTAAAAGTCGTAGCATAAATTTGAATTTTATATGACAACTCGTCCTTTGATAAAGGAAGCAAATGAATAAAGTTTGGTTAATTGAACAAATTCCTAAGTAATGGAAGGCAAAACTGTTTTTCATGAATGTGTATCTGCTAACACACACATACACATATAAGTATATATGATATATATGTAAACATATAATCAGCCCATTTATGCTGAGTTCACAAAATAATTTTCTAAAAATATCAATAGAAAAATGTCTTTTGGATGTCTCAAAATATAGAAAAATGAATTGAATGCATAACTTTTGATATTCATGTCCTGAAACGTCCAAAAATTAGATGGCATTTGTAAGTGAGTCTCCAGGAGTTAACTATTACAAAAGCTGTTGGATAGGCCTTCCTGTGGAATGTGTAGCCTCGTGAGAAATGTAGACTAAAATCACTCCTCCTGCTCAGTATTTCTTTCTTTCCTTTACTTTTCCCTCTCTCTTCTCCATATTGTTTTTTATCTCAGTAAGATCATAATTCTCACAAAGACAAAAGCATAAGAGACCCTCACCAAGAATTTTGCTAAAACTAACACTCATCTCCAACTTTGGGCCTGTATAGCCATGATCCAATTACTGCTAACGTTCTATCTTTAGCTACCTATCTACTGTAATTAGTTCCATAGTCTGAACAAACACCAGTATGGAGAAGGGTCACAACTCTGGCTAATGAACATATTCTGATCTGAATTTTGTAAATGTCTTGAAAAACTCATTCATGGTTTCATTACTCATTTAACTCAAGATGAATGGTGGCATTATTTTACATGCATGAAGAATGATTCTGTTTTAAGCACTGATTTTAAACACAAGGTATCACCATGTTTTTAAGAAGTCTTCCAACTGAAGGTGTATCTTTTTTTTATTTTACATCTTTTTTATTTAATAGTCTTTTCAAATATTGTGAGATTGCAATATAATGGGAAGTCTCTCGCCCTCCCAAAAGCCACCCCAGTTCCCTCCTTCCTGGGAAGGACCTGTGGCCTGTCAGTCCTCCCTCACCCAGTCCATTCATGGGAGAGACATTGCTTTCCTGTACATGGTGTAATGTGACATTTTTTTTCTTCCATATATTTTTTGTTGTAATTAATAGAAGGGTTACATTACATTTGCCAGATGGAAGGTGCATTACTTCACATACATTGATACCCTTTCTCATGTCTTGGTCCCCATTTGCCTCCCCCCAACCCCCACCCTTATCTTGTTGAAGGTGTATCTTAGTGACAGAGCTACATGTTAAGGTAGCTTAGCATGCAAAGGTCCAGAACTGCATCCAAAAACCAATGAAGGAAAAGTAAATGTTTCTTTGAAAAATAAGCCTATTTGATCTAAAAAAATAACCACTCACTTTGTAACAATAAACTAATATTAAGTTTCTAGACATAATCTCACAACATTTTGGGAGGCTATGATGGAGTCCTGATAACTTACAATTGTCAATTTACTCCACTCTATCCCAGAAATAGATTATTGTACTTTAACTTTCAACATACAGTCAATTGATAAGATTTTCTCAAATTTAGTTCCTGTTAATAGGTGATTCTTGTAAGTTATCTGGGCAATAGTTTATCTGTTGCATTAATTATTGAAATTTACGCTGTTCTAAGTTTTACAAATGAGGGAAACCATGCAACCAATGGTTCTTTGGATTTGGCTTATTTCACTTATAATTTTTCCAACTCTTTCCATTTCTTTAGGAATGAAACAATGTCATTGTGATGGAAGAATAGTATTCCATTGTGTATATACACCACATATCCTTTTTCTTTAAGTAGTTACAGTTGTATAAATAAGGTAATGAGTATATTTCTTTTCTTGATCCATTTGTCCACTGAGGGCATCTGGTTTGATCACATATCTTTGCTATGGTAAATATTGCTTCAATGAATATGGTTATGCTGGTGGCTTTAGTGTGACCTGGATTTGAGTCAACTTGGATAGATAGCTAGGAGTGGAATTGCAGATCAAAGGGAATCTTTATGTTTAGTCTCTTGAGGAACCTCCATACTGTTTTCCAGAAAGGTTGAACAAGTTTACGTTCCAATCAACAGTGTAGTAGCGATCCCCTTTTGGCCATATCCCTGCAGCATTTGTAACTGTTAGTTTCCATGATAATGGCCATTTGAACTGAGGTGAAGTGAAATATCAATGTTGTTTTGATTTGTATTTCTTTTATGGCCAAAGATATTGAATATCACTTCATGTGCCAGTTGACTATTCTTATTTTTTGTAAGAAGTCTCTATTAAACTGTTTAGCCCATTTATTAATTAGGCTATTTCTTCAATGAGTTATTGGGTGGTTTAATTTTTTGAGTTCGAAGTATATTTTACTTTGGAGACCCTTGTCTGATGAATAGCTAGAAAAGATCTCTCATCTGTAGATTCTCTAATTACTTTGCTAGCCATATTTTTTGCCATGCAGAAACTCTTCAGTTTAATGCAATCCTATTTATCCAGTCTTGCTTTGTTTTGTTGTGATTCTGGATCTTTTACTCAGAGAGTTCCTACCTTTGCCAAGGAGCCCTTGTGTTTTCTTCCCCTATTTCTTGCTGCAATATTTTCAGGGGTATCTGATCTTACATTGAGATCTTTAACTCCTTTGAAATTGACTCTGGTACAAAGTGATAAATAAGGATCAAGGTAGTGTTTCTGCACATTTGTCCATTATTTTTAATTTTCAGACAAGGGAAGGATAGCCATTTTCCACTTACTTAAAGGGGATGATGCAGATCCCTCACTGCAGGACACCCATAGGAAGCCAGGAAAGATGAATTCCAGGGCATGTTCTGAGTCTTAGAGTAAAATGTCTTCTTCTTGTTGTTAATAAGTGTCCTAGGCTTGATAAGTCCTAGCTTGCATGAAGTCATGGTGCTGGCTTCACTGCTGATAAGGTAAACTTGTAGTGACCAAGATGTAGATAATTTAATGTCTTCCAACAGATTCAATTTGATTCACTGAATATCTAATTATGTTTCTCTAAAATAATATAATTTAGATTTTTATGCATGATTTTCTCTTAATTCACCAGGATTTCGTTATTGAATCCCTAATATTAGATTTTCATTGTAATGACCATGAACAGTGATATACCAAAAATAAAGACAAAGACAATTCATTAAAAAAAGAAATTCGCACTGTTCACACTGTGACAATAGGAATGATGATTGTTGAAAATATTTTTTTTTGTATCTGGAACCAAAACTACTAAGAACTTAAAAAGTAAGTCAAATGAACTCCGGGATATGGAAACAAGAGATTTATCTTTGTGGTTGTTGTCTTTAATGTACTATGTAAAGTTACTTCTTTTTTTTCTTTTTCTCTTTTGTATTCTCCTTATCATTTATCCCTTATTGCTGGTGTATTTGACTTTAGTTCCTGGTGCACTGAACACACATGCATTTGTTTATTTAAATTAGTGAAGGGGAGAGCTAGTGATAGAATGCTCACCTACCATGCAAAAAGGCCTGCTTTTGATTCCTCTGCACCACATACACAGAAATGGCTGGAAATAATCCTGAGGCTCAAGTGGTAGAGTGCTGGCCTTGAGAAAGCTTAAGACAGTGCCCTGGTCCTGAGTTCAAGCCCTAGACTGGCAAAAAAAAAATAGGAAAGGGAAGGGGAACAAATAAGATGTGACAAAGGACAAAGGCTGAATCAATGTAACAGTAATATTCACAAGACAATATCCAGGAAATGAACTTAAAACTTGGGAGGGGGTGGTGGGGAAGAAGGAAACTGGGAGAAAAGCATGGGAAGGGGTAACAATGTTTGAGAAATAATTTGCTCACTACCTTTTGAATTTAACAGTAACACTTCTATACATCACCCTGACAATAATTTTTTAAACTAATTATATTTTCTGTGTTACATTATCTTTTCTTTGGTTATCATAGGCAGTCCTACACTTAATAATAACTCCAAAACCAGCCCCTTCTCTTAAGACAGTGATATTTAAATTAAATCGCATTATTGACTCTCTAATTTGCAATTCTTAAGCTAAACAATATGCATTTTTTCTGGCAATCTTTCTTCTTTGCTTCCTTTCCTCTGTCATTTCCTTTCCATTTCTTCCTTTCTTCCTTCCATTCTATTCTAATCATTTTTTCAATACTGAATTCTCAACCCCAAATTTACCTGTTTCTTTTATACTTTTTACTTTTATGGTTTAGGGAAATCACAATGATATATCTAATTCATATATATATATATATGAGTATATATATTTACCCTACTATTTTCTTCCAAAATGAAACTTGTTTCAAATTTTCAATATATAATTGCAAGTAGAAAATTAGATATTTTGCTAATTCTTCAGTGAAATTGTTACTGTTTGACCACAAACTTTCCCCATACTGAAATCATGTGTAGAACATAATTAGTGTTATATGTTAGTAGAACCCTTAGTAATCAAGAAATTAGTGGGCAAGTATCCAGAAATCACAATGCATGCATAACTTGCATAATCATGGGCCGGGAATTTGGCCTAGTGGTTAAAGTGCTTGCCTAGCATGCGCAAAGACCCGTGTTCGATTCCTTGGTACCACATACATACAAAAAAGCCGGAAGTGGTTCTGAGGCTCAAGTGGTAGAACTCTAGCTTTGAGAAAGTCCAAGGACAATGCTCAGGCCCTGATCTCAAGCCCAAGACTGGCAAAAAAAAATAAATAATAATTTGCATAATCACAATGAAGCATGCTGAAAATTAGCAAGTCCTGTTAAATAACACCAATGAATATAACATAAAAAATATCTTTGTATGACTGACTACTCAATGGAAATGGAAGGATAACAGATCAAAGAGGATAAATTAAAATGTCCATGAAATTAATGCACCACTGAAATTTAGAAAAACTTTAAATGTCCTTTCTGATAAATTAACTTTTCTAATTGCATTGATTTTTTCCTTCTCTGATAAACAGTGTTTATTTCTTACATTTCTTTAGGAATTTTTAAAATTAATAAGCAGACATTGTTTGCATTTAAATTCTTTTTTAATTTAATTCATTGTCAAGGCAATATACATAGTGGTTAGAGTTACATACATAAGGTAATGAGTACACTTCTTGTCTAACATTGTTGATCCATCCCTTGTTTTTCTTCCACATTTCCAATCCATAATCCCTTTCCGAAGTTATAAAGATCAGTTCCATTTTATATATATATATATATATGTATATATATATATATATGTATATATATATATACACATATATATCAATTACTGTTGAAGATCAGTTCTTAGGTCAGATCACTGATTACATGTTTATGCTTAACATATATGTTGCTTCATGTGTGATATTGCATTTTGTTTACAGTGTTTTTTGTATTTTGATATATTCTTTTCCCTTTGATTGAGACTTATAGTGATATACTTAGTGCCTTATTAATTAACAAAAATATTTTGATGCCTTCAAATTGACTTAATAAGTGTGATATGGATGTTTGTAAGAGGTCAAGCTTATTTTCCCAATGGTTCTTTTATTAAATTATGCATTCCTGGGTTATTCAATTAACCTTATGATACTTCTCTGAAACAGCTTTTTTAGAGAAAGTCAGCATCCAAAACTTTCTTTTCTATAACTTGTAAACATACTAAAGGTTGTATAAATGAGAATGTTTTTCTGCTTGAATCTGGAATGATTTGATTTGATTTTCATAATTTTATTTCCTGGTATGTATTTATTTTTCTATTGGTAAACCTTTTATATTGAGAATAGCTGGTCAGACAAACAAATAAATCCATTTATCCATTCATCCATCCATTGATACATAAATACATAGCTATGAAAACAAAAGAACAACAAAAATCCAGCCATTTTAAACTTTCTTCCTATCTGCCCATTCATAAAAATTGATTCCTGAGCTTTTCATCTCAAGGATAATGCTCTACCAGTTGAGCCATCGCACCATTTTTGATTTTCAGGTGGCTAATTGGAGATAAGAGTCTTACAGCTGTTCATGGCCCAACTGGCTTTGAATGGTGATCTCAGATCTCAGCGTCCTGAGCAGCTAGGATTACATATGTAGGCCACCTGGCTCAAGATGATCCTTTTTGGATCTCAAGAAAAGTCCACATATGGTGTGCCAGAATCTGTCAATTGGCACAATTCATTTTACAGAGCTGTGCAATACTCATTGCACCAATTGAGCCATTTCTCACAACTTTGTGAACTAAGAATTATAAACATATATACTATAATATAGATATACTTGATACACACACATATATATAATTTTATGTAGCTGTGAAAAAGAGTTGCCATTTAACAAATCAGTTTATGAACACAACATATCTTGATCAACATTACCCCTTAAAACTGCCACACATAATTTGGTTTTTAAATTACAGAACCATTTTGAATTTTTAACACTATTTTTAATTTTTCTTATGGTTTCCACTTTTATGTGATTGAAATATATCTAACAAATGCCCATATTTAACATTGAGAATATGCTAGTAAGGGGGTTCATATTGAACTGCATAACACCTAATTATTCCTACACGTTCTCAGTTTGAAGGCTATCTTTTGACCTCACAGTATTTTCAGTAACAAAAATGGATAGAATATTTCACACATGACAAAAAAGTTTACGACATCAAAACAAAGTTTGACATTGCTCTCTATATAAAGACAATACTTTAAATACATGCTTATACTTTAAATATATTTTAGTACATAAATATTTTCAAGGAGAATTTACCTTAAATGTGTTTGTCATTATTTAATTTGCATTTCTGACCTGCAAACCTGACCCCATTATCAATTACTGTTTCCATTTTCCTTGTACAAAAATTACAATTAATGGAACAACATTGAAAAACACATCATTGATACCTTAATTTTATAGTTTGCATTAGAATTTCTACTGGGTAGTTTGAGGTCTATGGACTGAGACAAACTGTATAGACTTGCTACCATCTTTACAATACCTTATAGTGTTTAAAGCCCTGAAAACTCTCTGTGCTTTTCCTTTACTGTCTATTCTCAAGCATCACAACTCAGTTCCTGTTATAAAGCCACATCCTGATTCATCCTGTGATTGTGTTATTAATTCTGCTGCTTGTTGTACAAATTTCTTGAGAAACTAAATAGAAGCAGCATATTAGGATAAGCTTTACTATTATTACTATTAATGTTGCATTTCTGATTATTAAACATGAAATCATCCAGATACTAGTCTGTCTGAGTATCTCATATATGTCTCATTCCATTTTCAAAACAATTCTAAATATTATTTTATGCCAATACTGTGGTAAAGAGGCTGAGCCACAGGAAACTTAAGGCATTACAGTCATACAGCTTTAATCAGTGCATTTCAGTGAGTCCCTCCATTAGGAAAGTTAATAGGTTAATGTTCCATTATTTTCATGGCAATATAGAGACAGATTTTTAAACAAAACATTGAAAATTGGGGAATCAATTAGTTATAGGTGTTAAGAGCATGAAGATTAATTTAAAATTCAGTATGACTCCTTAAATTTAGTTAAATGTAGACTAAATTGCAAAATAATTAAGGGCAGTAATCCAAGGATCCATTATAAATAAGGTCTTTGTTGAGACTATTGGAGAGGAGAAATGGCATAGGTGATTCAAAAAGCAAAGAATTTCAGGTGATAGAAATTCAAAAAGGCATAATAAGAACTTAGGAGTATTTATGACATAACCTATATCACAAAATGAAGGTAAGGAATACTTATACCTATTTAAATTTTGCTTTTAAAACAAAGTCAATAACAAAACCATTCTCCAGAATTTTATTTTTCAGACTTTCAGTTCAATTTTGTTAGTTTTAATTCACTGATAGTAGCTAGAAAAAATAAAATCAAAACAACTCCTTCAGGATATGGAAACAAACAATTTTTTTACTTTCTTTTACTTTTTAAACTTTTTAGTTTTGATGATTTTGCCTCCTTTAACATATATGTGATATGCATACCTCTGGGACATGTAGGGCACAGAAATCAAGGGAAAAGGGTGAAAGGCTTAGCAGTTGAGCCCACTGTACACTGAGGAAAGAAAAGTATAAATCCTATGAGTAGAGATGGGAGATAGGGATTTGGATAGAATGAAGGAATGTAAGAAAAAAATGGACTTATTACTTGATTCATGTAGTTGAGGCCCTCTGCATATCATCTCTATAATAATAAAGTAAATTTCAGTTATGTTATTAAAATAGAGATTGACAACATATAGAATTAAACATTTTGAAACAACAACTCCTTACTCTCTGAAATCTCATTTAACCTCTGAAAATATTTCTAACTAACAAAGTTAGAAATTATCATAATTAGTAAAGTATTTGTGCATAGAAGTCCAAAGTTAGATATGTGGTGTGGGCATAAGTCTACCAATGATTTGCTTGTTTTTTTTTCCTGAGTCGCTTTTATTTATTTATTTATTTATTTATTTATTTATTTATTTATCATAATGTAGAGAGGGGTCACGATTACATTTGCCAGAGGATACATCACTTCTCACTCTTTGACACTCCCTGTCATGTTTGTGTACCCTTTTACCTCCCATAGCCCCCTCCCAATCATCTTGCTTTTCCCCCTTCCCTTTCCTATTACAAATAAACAAATGAATGTATATATAATATACAGGTAACAAAGTCAGATACTGTAACAATATGAAATTAACCAAAAGGCCATAAAAGAAAAGAGAGGTAACGTAGTACATTAAGAACAACAATCACATAATACAAAGCTCTTTTTTCCACATCCTGAAGATCCTTTCATTTTGATTTTCTTAGCTTTTAGCAAAAAGATAGAATAATGCTCAGCAAGGTCTGTAGCAAAATACTGGGATATATGGATAATGATAGAAATCTTTCTTCAGATACATTTTAAATTAATTTTTGAAATGATATGCTTGATAAACTAAATGAAACAGATGAATAGAATATTTTGAATAACCACTGAGCTATAACTACATAGCAACTAAATAACAGCAAAGTAATGCCATTTTACATTTCTTTTTGTGAGAAAATTCTGGATCATGTGTAGGCATGAGTTGGTTAAAGGCAGACACATGATTCTGGCCTCAGGAGGGCCAAGCCTATAAAAAGGAGAATTACAATGGAGATATAGTTTACACATCTGCAAACCTGTGTGCCTCCTAGTTATACAGGAAAAGTAAAGATTTGAGGAAGCATAACTTTTTGCAAGCCTTTGGGTAACTTTTAAACTTTTAATTTCATGTTGTACTCTAGAAAGAGGTTTGAGCATCTAAATTTTAGATGTTTAAAATGTTACCAAAGGCTTTATAGGCCAATTTATGCTGTTAGGTAGTTTCTTATCTTCTGCTAAGCTATCTGAATGTTTTTCTGTTTTAACTCTCAGTTACTTTTGTCATGTTGTTCACTGTGAATTTTGGGGGAGAGAAAAGGAGAAACAAAAATCGAAACGTAGACAAGAGGAATGTGTGCACCCATTATGATCATGCATGTCAGTGGGAGAGTGATTATATGTGAATGTATAAATGCAGGTGTACGGAAATGAGTGGGAGTGCGTGTGTGTGTGGATGTCACGGTTTGAGTGTGTGTACATGTTTTTGCATACCCTTCTGTAGTATTGGTTTTGAGTATATTTTTCTAGATACAAGATAGACTGTTTAAGAACCAATGATTTGTTTGAACTCATTTCATAATCCAGCAATAGGGTATCCTGAGTCTTGGACAAATAATCACATGTATGAGTATGTGGACATTTTTCAGTATGTTGTTGTTGCTTTTGCTATAATTTGCGCATGGATTAGGTCACCAATATGGCATTGACCAGAAGTGGTAACTATTTTTTTTCTTTGCCAGTCCTGGAGTTTGAACACAGGGCCTGAGCACTGCCCTTGGACTTTCTCAAGGCCAGAGCTCTACCACTTGACCCTCAGCACCACTTCCAGCTTTTTTCTATGTATGTGGTACCGAGGATCCAAACCCGGGTCTTCGTGCATGATAGGAAAGCACTCTACCACTAGGCCAAACTCCTGGCCCAGGAAGTGGTAACTTTTAAACATGTGAAGAAGTTAAGTAATGGAGCATAGTGGATCCAAAAGAGTTAATGTAGGTAAGACAGAAATAAATGGTTGTATAAAGAGCAATCCAGGTCTGCATTTCTCTGACTTCAGCTCTCTTATGTGTCCCACCCATCGTGCCTGTATCACATGAGATACCTCCAGCCATGTTGTTTTCACTTTAGCTCCAAAATGGTGAGCTTCATTAATTTTGCTCTCTATAAATTACTGAACAGCAAGCAACACATTATCTTAACAAAAGATAAATTCCTGCAATTCTGAAAGTGTCCGTGTAAATGTATTTTTCCTTTTCCCATACAAAGTTGTAAACTTGAAATGTATAAAGGAAACTGCCTAGTGCATGTAGCCCTGACTCCCATGTAACAACAATCATTTTTATATTTGCCCAACTCATAATTCATTGTAGTTTATAAGCTGTACATGACTATCAATTAAAATAGATAGTACTTAAGGAATTTTCAAAATGAACAAAATGGTTGCAATTATTATTATTTTCTGGGTTTCACAAATATCATTAGAGAGGGTATCAATGTTTGTGAAGTTATGCACCTTCTATCTGGTGAATATAATGTAACCCCTCTATTAATCATAACAAAAAATTAAAAAGTTAATTGATCAATAGCAGAACTAAAGGAATATACACTTGAGTTTATTACTCTTTTTGTGAAAACATGATAGAAGAAAGCACCCTTATAAAAATATCATTCATACCAATTATTGCCAAATTAATTACTTTCAATATATTTAATGAATATGTAGTTAGTTTATTATGGAAAAATATCAATCTTAAAAGCAATACTTTGTGCCTCAATCAAAACTCTTTATCTCATAGTTTTTTTCTGTACCATTGACTTGAAACAGACAAACAAGGACTCATAACTATGAATTCCTTGAAACAGATGTCCTGACAACAGAAAATTATGCCCCACAGATAAAAGACAAATATTGTGGCCAGGAGTATAGCCTAGTGGAAGAATGTTTGTCTAGTATGTAGGAAACCCTGGGGTTACATTGATTCGTAGGAGTACCACATACATAGAAAAAGCAGAAGTGGTGCTTTGGCTCAAGTAGAAGAGCCCTAGCCTTGAGAAAGCCCAAGGACTGAGTTCAAGCCCTAAATTCAACCTTCAGTGATGTAAAAATCAATGTTAATAAATTCTTTAGTAAAAAAAAGAACAAATAAATACACTTAAAAAAAGAAAAAGATAAGAAAAGTAAAGAAAACCAATTTGGGACCCAGAGCTTTGGCTTACCCATGTAATCCTAGCTTCTCCAGAGTCAGCTCTGGCATGAAAACGTGGGACTCTTATCTCCAGTTAACCACCAGAAAACCAAAAGTGGAGCTGTAGTTCAAGTGGTAGAGTGGCAGTCTTGAGCTGAAGAGCTCAGGGAAAGCACCCAGGCCCAGAGTTCAAGCCTCACAACAGAAATTTAAAAAAAAATAAATACATAAATAAATAAAAAGATAAATAAACAAGGGTTTCTTTTTTGGATAGTGTAATTACATACAAATGTACAATTTGTACATACAATTTGTACACACAATTTGTGTGTTACTGGAAAGTAGAAAAAGTACAATCCCTATGTCAAGAGTGGGAAATCGAAGAAACCATGATGTATTATATGGGTTATATTCCTTCTGCTTAATGGAAAGTTAGGAAATACAAGACTTCGGATACATGAAGACCCAAGTGTTTCCCTGAATAGTAGTTAACATTACTTAAAGATGGTGAGAATATGATTCAACTTCCTTGACAAAGAGTTCTAAGTATGACAATCAATTGCATTTGGCTGACACGTTGAAGTTTTCCTTAACAACTGTGAAAATCTATGAGACAATTCTCTCAATTAAGAATCAGTTCCAAGATGGTACCATTTCCATTTCTGGTACTTTTGTTTTCTCGTTGAAAGGCATCACTCTTAACAATATCAATATTACCCTTCACATTGGCAATTTCCTGCAGGCTTTAAAATGCGCAGAATTTTTAGGTATTATTAGCAAAATACAATGTGCAATTATCTAACTTCATTCCAAGATACATTTCAAAAGCTTGTGGAAAGATTGGAACATAATCAAATTAAAGATTACATCAATACAAATCAACTATGCCTTTTCATTTTAGTTTCAAGCTAGCTGACAGATCTAGTAGCAGCCTTATTTAAATCAAAAGGAACTTCACGATATATGCTAAAGAAAAACTCCAGGCCAATGAGAGACATTCTTGCTATAATTTAGCATGGCTGACTGAACACAAAAAGGGAAACACTTAGAGAGATTTAAAGATTACATTCAGATGAATTTTTGGTGACAATAGAATTTAATTGTCATATGAATATTTAAACCTAATATAATTCATCCACATTAAACTAAAAATATCACAGACAAAAATAGATTACCACACTCCCATCACAAACGAGTATCTTCCAAACATTAATTAAGCTTTAATTTCTCATTTCTCATCTTTCTCTTCTCTGCCTTAAGTTCCATTTTTTCCCACTAAGACTACACTTAAGTAAGAAATTTGCTAGTTGTGACTTGATTGTATCTAACTTTTAATTCAACTAAAAATAAATAAAAATGATGTGTTACAGGAGATAATATAATTACTATTTAGAATATACACAATACTGAAATGCATTTCATTGGTAAATAGAGATAGAAAAATGGAATTCCCTGAAAGTTGTGGAATAGGATGGGTAAGCTATCCAGGTTAACTGGATTAAAGTACTCCTTATTCAGATGTGATGTACCATGATAAAAATCTATTTTAATAATTAATACATACATATATAAAAATGAGTGACAAAAGTAAAACAGGTGAGAGGGAGAAAGGTGAAAGGATTGGACAAAGGAAAGTGAATGTGATAAAATACTTCATCACAGGTTTAAAAATTGGGCAATGAAACCAGAGATTGATTTTTAGAAGTTGGAGAATGAGAAGTTGGAGAGTCAGAGAGGCAGTCAATCTAGTTGAGATACAGCATATACATACGTGAACATGATAAAATGCCTTTGTGCAATTAATTGATTCTAAAAAATTATATTCATAAACTATTAATAAGATAAAAATCAGATGATAATTGCATTCTGACGATGATGTGTTTCATGGAATTTGAGAACAAAGAAATTTCTTTGAGCATATTTATCTACTTGGAAAAAATATAAAAATGAATTAGCTACTTAGACTATGCATTTTAAATAATATGCACTTGCTGGAACTGGTGGCTTATGCCTGTAATCCTAGCTACTCAGGAGGCTGAGATCAGAGGATTCCAATTCAAAGCCAACCCAGGCACTAAAGACTGTGAGACTCTTATCTCTAATTAACCTCTAGCAAACTGGAAGTAGCTCTGTGGCTCAAGGGGTAGGGTGGCAGCCTTGAGTTGAAGAACTTAGGGATAGCGCCCAGGCCAGAGTCCAAAGTCCCCCAACCAAAAATAAATAAATAAATAAATAAAATTTTAAAAAGTAATATGCACTTAAAACAATATCGTGATTATCTGGAGTCTTATGAAAGAGATGAGTCTTATACCTCTCATTCATAAGATTATGAAACAGATTGGTATTTAAAGGAAATCCATGCATATTTTCTGAATGTTTACATATGTATATGAAAATATTGGCCAAAAGTTTTGATGTTTTCCATGTTTGTCACTTTGGATTATATATTTATTACCTTAAATTATGAGCGCTCAGATAATTTTCACTAGTGAAAGGACCTTGAGAAAAATACTGTTGAGTCAAGTAAAATAGGCCCAAGGAGAAAAAGGTTGTCTTATATAAGAAAGCTAGAATAATATATACATAATATATTTATAATAACAATACCATATAATAATATGATATGTAAAATTATATTATTGTATACTATATTATAATGCTGTATTATTTATAATATATTTTATTTATTTTTCTTTTATATAAACTTATCAATGAAGAAATAAAGGCAATAATCAGGAAAGCAACTCCTTTTGCAATAGCCTCAAAGAAAATAAAGTAACTAGGAATTACCTTAACTAAGAATTTAACGGACATTTGTGAGGAAAACTTTAAAAAGTTGAAAAGGGAAATTAAAGTAGAACTGAGGAAATGGAAAAACCTCCCATGCTCCTGGATTGGAAGAATCAATATCGTGAAAATGACAATCTTGCCAAGGGCTATCTACAAATTCAATGCAATACCCGTCAATATCCCAATGTCATTCTTTAAAGAAATAGAAAAGGCAATCCAAAATTTCATATGGAATAATAAAAGACCCCGTATAGCAAAAACACTTCTTAGCAGAAAGAACAGCGCCAGAGGAATTTCATTTCCAAACTTTAGACTCTATTACAGAACTGTAATTTTCAAAACAGCTTGGTACTGGCACAAGAACAGGCCTGAAGACCAATGGAATAGAACTGAGGACCCACATATTAAACCACAGACCTATAGCCACCTAATCTTTGACAAGGGAGCCAAAAAAATAGACTGGAAGAAAGACAGCCTCTTCAACAAGTTGTGCTGGCAGAACTGGTTAAGCACCTGCAGAAAACTAAAGTTGGATCCTTCTTTGTCACCCTGCACGAGAATTAACTGCAAATGGATCAAAGACCTGGAGGTAAAAGCCGAAAACTTTACAAGAAGGAATAGGGGATACACTAGGCCTCCTTGGCACAGGTTGAAACTTTCTTAATAAGGACCAAGAATCACAGCAAATAAGAGAAAGGTTGGATAAGTGGGACTGCATTAAACTGCAGAGCTTTTGTACGGCAAAGGACTTAGTTAGTAAACTAATTAGGAAGCCTACAGAGTGGGAGAAGATCTTCACCAACCATACAACCGACAAAGGCTTCATATCTAAAATTTATCAACAGCTCAAAAAATTGACCACTCCAAAACTATGGAATCTCCAAAGTAACAACCATCCCATTAATTGATGGGCCAAAGACTAAAAGAGAGTCTTCTCTGAAGAAGAAACAAAAATGGCCTTTAGACACATGAAGAAATGCTCAACATCTCTGGTCATAAAAGAAATGCAAATCAAAACAACACTAATATTCCACCTCACTCCAGTTAGAATGGCCAGGATCAGGAAAATTTATAACAACAGATGCTGGAGGGATGTGGCCAGAAGGGATCACCACTACACTGTTGGTGGGAGTGCAAACTCGTTCAATCACTATGGAAAGCAGTATGGCAGTGCCCCAAAAGCTAAACATAGAGCTCCCCTATGACCCAGCACTTCCACTACTTGGCATTTACCCAACCATCCAGAAACAAGGACATACTAAGTCCACTAGCACAGCAATGTTATTGCAGCACTATTTACCATAGAAAGATATGGAACCAGCCTAGATGTCCCCCAGTTGATGAGTGGATCAACAAGATGTGGTATTTGTACACAATGGAATTCTATGCGGCTGTCAGAAAGAACGACATCGCCCCATTCGTTAGGAAATGGAAAGACTTAGAAAAATTCATATTAAGTGAAGTAAGCCAGACTCAAAGGAACTTAGGCTCAGTGGTTTTCCCTCATTTGTTATAATGAGTAGAAACCTTGGTCTCTACTAGCAGAGATTTGCAATAGAGCAAAACCTTGACACATAAGGCCATATAGTATGACGCTAATTGTAAGGACCTCTAGGATAAAGAAACAAAAGCCATATAATGAATGATTGTTGTCCTTAAGGTACTATGTTATCTCTCATCTCTTTTGCTGTCCCTTGATTATCTCATATTGTTACAGTATCTCACTTTGTTATCTGATATATCCGATATATTTGTATTTGGTTACTTGAAATTGAATACGGAAGAGGGGGAAACAAGATGAGGGGGTGGGGGGAGGTTAATGGGGACCAAGACATGTGAAAGGGTATCAATGTATGTGAATTAATACACCTTCTATCTGACAAATGTCATTCAACCCTTTTATTAATTACAATAATAAATATCAAAAAATATAAACAGATCTATTTTATTTATTATTATTTACATTTATTTTATTTTACACATTATTATAGGTAACTATATATAATATAATATATATAATTATAATATATTGTATATTATTATATATAAGTACTCATGGTACAATGTAAGTGTACACAACTGTATTAACTAAAATATAGTAGATTCAGTAAAAACCAAATCCAAATTCAATCAATAAACTTAATGAAACCAGTACTTGGCAAAAGTAGAGTGAGGACAAGGGAAGGACTTATAAATGAATTAATAAAACAAAGGGAAGGATGTAGTTTGGAATGCAATGCACACTTGATACGTGAGGAAACATGAGAGAAGGCTTGGACTTGGAGGAGTGGGTTAGGATGTTGAAATTGTGGACATCTATCAAGACATAATTTATTCCGGCACAGTGAATAAGTCAATGACTCTGGCTCAATATGGAAAAGTCAGGGAAGGTGTGGTTTGGGAGCCATAGTTCAGAATGCTGAAAGAGATGGCATTGGTCAAAATACATTTTATACATAAATTACATAAAGACCATTAAAATACTTTAAAAATGATTGCAGTGTCCAACAATTGCTTGTCCCTGGAGTTGTCTTTAAAACATTTAGTACAATGACTTGTGTGAATACACCAGGGCTTTCTAAGGCCTGCTAAAATAATTGGTACATGACAGGTCAGATATCTATGCTTCTGTGTGTTTCTCATTTTCTGCCTGTATTGATAGGGTTTTTTTTACAGTCCTGGCTCTTGAACTTAAGGCCTGAGCACCATCCTTGGGCTTTCCTCAAGGCCAGCACTCTACCACTTGAGCCACAGAACCACTTCCAGAGTTTTTCAGTGCATGTGGTACTGGGGAATAGAACCCAGTGTGTCATGCATGCTAGGCAAGCACTCTACAACTAGGCCAAACTCTGGGCCCTGTATTGATCTTTTTATAGCAAATGAATTATATTATAAATTTGAAATGGTCCTTACCAGAAGATGTGTTTTTACTCTTTAAACTAGACTTTGGATCCAGAAATTCAGTTATTAGTCTTATAGTAACTTGATATTCATTACATACAAATGATTTTCAGTTTTAAAATATCTGATAACTCTAAGAAAATAGTTTGTATTATAGCATCACAACGTTTGCCACATGTAATATAGTGCAAATAAAAAAGGAGATACACTTTACAAAGTATATTCCATCAATCTAAATATATGGAGAGGGTATAACTACAGTTGTTGGTGAAATACCTAGATGTGATCATTAGTGTAGATGATATTTTCAAAGGGAATCTTCCTTCTCCACAATTACTTACCTATGAACATAAATTGAAACTCCTATATATTTAACAGTGTAATCACTGAATATTTTTGCATTCTACTGTTTTTTGCCAGTCCTGGGCTTGAGCTCAGGGCCTGAGCAATGTCCTTGGACATTCTTAAGGTTAGAGTTCTACCACTTGAGCCTAAGCACCACTTCAGGCTTTTTTTTTCTATGTATGTGGTACTGAGGAATAGAACCCTGGTCTTCATGCATGCTAGACAAGCATTCTGACACTAGGCCAAACTCCCAGCCCATTTTACTATAAATTAGTGTTTCATTTCCTCACTCTTAGCCTTGCAGAGAGGCATATGTTTCTGCAGGGTATAGGCCACTCTCCACATACACCCTGTGGATAACAATAGCAAGAGATATTGGAGTCACCATAGAAAATGGAATCAGATTTAGATATGACCTCTTCATAATCTCCTCTGTACTTTAAAACATTCCTGGATTATAAGTGGAGTATCAAATAAGCTCCAATATACTTTAAAATAACTCTAAATTGGAACTCTACTGATTATAGTGCATTGTTTTCAAAATGACAAAAAAAATTCTATATATAAGCTGTTTAAATACTATTTTTTCATATTTTTGATAAAAGGCTCTTCAACATATGTAGACTAATTGTTGTCTTCAAGCACAACACAAATTTTTAAGTACATTATAAGAATTTGATAGCAGTAACAAATATTTTAATTAATAGTATATGATGTACATCGATAATACTTTTGTTGGTCGATGTGTAAATCTGGGCTAAAGCATCAAAAGTTAAAATTTGCTGTAGACACTCCCATATTAGTAGACATTTGTTATAATGATTATGAGAAGTCGGTGTTAAAAAAAAAGTTCTTTCCAGCAGAGCGCAGTGGCTCACACCTATAATCCTAGTTACTCAGGGGGCTGACATCTGAGGATCAAAGTTCAAAGCCATCCTGGGCACAAAAGGACCTGAAACTCTTATCTCCAATTAACCTCTAGAAAATGGGAAGTGAGGCTTGGCTCAAGGGTATAGTGGTAGCCTTGAGCTGGAGAGCTCAGGGACAGCCCCCGGGGCAAGTTCAAGCCCCATAACCCACACACACACACAAAAAATACTTTCCAAATTTTGTCTATGTAGAAATTTACTTCATAGAGGATAACATGATGCATATTCCATTTTAACGAAAGTTGTTGACACTTGTAAAGGTGGAAAATCACATGAAGTCATTCTGTCTCCAGTTATTCTGAATTACCAATCATCCAATCATCTTTGCCTCTTAGATAATGGCTACCTATTAAGGTTAATAGAAATTGAGTGTAAACTAGATGAGTAAAATTAAGGGTAACCTGCTATTTCAATTACACAGGGCAAATATCCTACCATCATTCTTTTAAAGATACAAAACTGCTTCTTAGATGCCTTTGGCTAATAATACAAGCAATTTTATAGTAGTGTTTAATGGGAATGGCCAACATACATGAACTTGGAAAACCAATTTACTTCTTAGAATAAAGCTTTTAGAAGCTGTTTTACTTGCAAGGTTAAATTGCTCCTGAACGTTTTTGTGGTGAGTCATCCCATGGGTCAAATGACAGCAAGTAATTTTTTTTGAAAATACATAATCAGGGTTCAGAAAAGACAAAATACTTTCTTTGGAAACAGGAGTACAGGAATGATTATTTTCTATTCTTCGCTTAGTTCATTGAACTTTCACCTTAACTTTCAGATTTCTTTGTATTCTCCAGCAGGTAGCTCTAACAATGATCCTCCAATCTCCAGTTCCACATTAGCTGAGATATAGACATGCAGCATGTATGGAAACTCATAACTGTGAAATTCCTTTATCATCAAATTAATCACATTAAGTTTACGTGCTATATCTTTTTTGAGGTTATTCCTTAAATTGACACACAAAGATTTGTGTGCTTCCCGCCCTTAGATGTTAACAAAACTCGAAAGTGGTATGGAGGTTCCTCAAAAGACTAAACACAGTGCTGTACCACTTTGAAACACAGCTAGTTTTTGAGCGGTTAAATGGAAACTAGAGTCCCACAAGGGCTTTCTGCCTGGGCTCTCTTTCAAGCATGATCCTCAGAACTCTGCCTTCTGAGTAGCTAGCATTACAGCCACCAGCACTCAGTTATTTTAAAATTTTCTCTCTTTTTTCTTTCTTCCAGT